>NW_007061293.1:178971-268969 GCF_000164805.1 Carlito syrichta | reverse complement strand
GCAGCCACTGCACTTCAGTCTGGGCGACAGAGTGAGACTCCAACTCAAAAAAAACAAAGATATAATGCACATACCATCAAATTTGCCCAAAGAATAAAATGCAGGGTTTTTCTTAAAAGTATTCCTATAGTTGTGCAACCATCATCACTGCTGTCTAATTTTAGAACATTTTCATCATCTCTCAAATAAATTTCAAACCCTTTGGCAGTCACCCTTTCTTTCTCCTAACCCCAATCTTATCCCCTACCGATCCCCTTTCTATCTCTATGGACAGATAAAGTTGAGCTTGCCTACCCTAAATATTTCATATGAGTGGAATAATGATATATGTAGCTTTATCTGTCTGGCATCTTTTACTTAAAATAATGCTTTCCAGATCCGTCCATGTTGTAGCATTTTTCTGTACTTTATTCCTTTTTGGAGCTGAATGATATTCTATAAACATTTTGTTTATTCATTCATTAGTTAATGGGCATTTAGGATTTTTTACTTTTTGACTGTTAGGCAAAAGGTTGCTACAAACATTTGTGTACAGGTTTTTGTGTGGCCATGTGTTTTTATGTACTTAAGAATAGAATTGAGGGGACTTATGGTAACTCTATGCTTAACCTTTTGAAGAAATGCCAAACTTCTTTCCAAAGGTGCTGTACCATTTTAAATTCCCTCCAGCAATATATATGATTTCCATTTACCACATACTTGTTAACACTTTTTATTTTATGTCTTTTTTTATTTTAGCCATCGTTGAGGGTATGCAGTATTATCTCATTGCGAGTTTGAATTGCCTTTTTCTATTCACTATTGTGGCTGAACAATTTTTTTAATGTTCTTATTAGCTTATTGTATATCTTTTTTGAAGAAATGTTCATTTACGTTATTTACCAATGTAAAACAAATTATTTGTCTTTATTTGCTGAACTATCAAGTTCATGATATATTCCAGATATAAGACTGTTATCAGATATATGATTTGCAAATTTTTTCCTTCTATATCTGTGGTAGTTTCACTTTCTTGATGGCATCATTTGAAACACAAAGGTTGTCTATTTTTTTAAAAAATTGACAAAATCCAATGTATTTACTTTTTTAGCTTTCATTTTTGGTGTTGTATCTCGGAAACGATTGTCTAATCTAAGGTTATAAAGATATAATCTTTTTTTATAAGAGTTTGACAGTTTTACCTCTCGCATTTAGGCTACATCATCCATCTTGAATTAATTTATATATCCGATGTAGTCATTCTTTTGCATGTGAATATCTAACTTTTTGAGTTGTTTTCTGAGGTTTTTTTGTTTGTTTGTTTTTGTTTTGTTTTGTTTTGTTTTGAGCTGTGGTCTCACTCTGTCACATAGACTGTAGTGCTATAGCATGATCACACTAACCACAGTCTTGACCTCCTGGACTCAGAAGATCCTCCCACCTCAGTCTCCCAAGTAACTGGGACTACAGACATATACCACCATGCCTGGCTTCTTTTCTTTTTCTTTTTATTCTTTATTCATTTAATTTTTTGTAGAGATGAGATCTCACTATGTTACCTTGTCTGGTCTTGAACTCTTGGCCTCCAGCAATCCTTTTGCCTCAACCTCTCTACGTGCTGGGATTACAGGTGTAAGCCACTGCACCTGACTGAGCTTTTTATAAAACCACATTTTTGTGTGTGTGAAATGCCATGTATCATGTTCATTTTTCTTATCAGGGCTTTTGATTAGTTTTCCACTAATTTTAACAAGCTCTTTACAAATTAGTGAGAACAGATTCAGGAAGCAATAAAAATAATTTAACATTAGTGTTCATCTGCAGATCAAATGATTTCTGATTCACTGTCTCTAAAAAAAAGGCTTTCTCAACAATCAACAGCAGTTTTTTGTCAGCTAGCTCCAGCCTGAAATATATTATAGGGAAAGCAGATAACTCAGTCCACACCGTTTATTTATAGTGCTGGCTTAATTTTTATGCTTATTTACCAAAGAAATTGTATTTCACCTTGCTTTCTACCTTTCTAAGAGATTAGAATTTAACTACTTTAATTTCTCTTAGCATCTAGTAAGCACATCCAGGTAAATCTAGTAAACACATCCAGGTAAATCTATCTTCTCTTCTTTACTCCCAGTGGTACTGATTTATTTTGCTTCTCTGTTAAAAGAGTCTGGGAGTGGGGCAGGTCTGGATAATGCCAGGGAAAGTTTATCTTAGCCAACATAAGCACCACTTGCACCCTCTACCAAGTAAACTCTAGAAAACATTTTCTATGCTTACCGAGTACACATAGAAAACACTTCATTTGAGAAGGGTTTCCTCATCGACTTAAGGTGCTTCATGTTGGCTATAGTCAGCACTAAAATTATCTAAATAGAGATTTGTTGATTCCAGCATCTTTATCTTTTATTTATAAACATTAAAGCTACATAAATAGAAAAAGTATTATTAATCTGACCATTAAGAACAGGCAGAAATGAAAATTCAGTGTATTCTGATGACAATAAAAGTGTTTGCTTATTGACAAACTGATGATGAAGCATGTGTATTTATATAAACAGTGATTCCTGTATATTCAATAAAAACTGAATCTATCAACAATAAACCTAATCCTCTTAAGTTGCTTGGTAATGGCTTCTGACATTGACATTCATGGTTTCATAACCTCTCATCTTGAAGATTCCAACAAGCTTGGTAATATTTTCAAGCATGCTCTAAAAGACAAACCTAACAAAGGGATTACTGCAACACACTCAGAAATAAAAATGCCCAACACTACACAAATGTACATGACAGAAAGTAAAGAAGCATGCAACATCCAATTGAAGCTACATTAAAAATTTAGGTGAACAAGATTACGCAGCTTGGAAGACAGCCAAGAGAAGGATAAAGAATTTAGAGTCATCATAGTGGAATAATGTGGAAAATGCTAACTGCTAACCCCAAACACTAACTTCTGTCATTAAAACAACTTTTTAACAATGAGGGGGAATGTTTTATATATATTTATATCAAACATATGTGTATGTTAAAATTATCACAAAGCCCTATATAGAATGAAGAATATTTTTTATTTCAACTGCAAACACAATTAATAACATTTAAGCTTGAAATAATGCTATTTAAAGTTATTTAACCTGAGTTGTATTTTTTCTTCTAATTAAGCTAATTTCATTTTTCAGTGATTAGTTTTAAATTGAGTGATATCACTTTTATTATCAAAATAATCAAATGTGGCATGCAGTAAAGTAACCAATTAAAATAGACTTTATCTTTTTAGAGCAATGTTTAGGTTCACAGCAAAATCGAGGAAAACATGCAGTTATTTTCCCATACATCTGTCGTCTGCACATATTATTAATTCCCTCCCACCCACATCCCCATCCCACTATCACCATCCCCCACTAGAATAGTACATTTTATCTGTCACAATTTGAGAACCTATTGACAAAGAACTATCACACAAAGTCCATAGTATACGCCAGGGTTCACTCTTGGTGTTGAACATTCTGAGGGTTTGGACAAATACATGATGATATTTATCCACCATGATAGTGTCATACATTGTGGTTTCACTGCCTTAAAAACCTCCAGTGTTTCATTTAGTCATCTCTCTCTGACTCCTAAACTCTGGCAACTATTGATATCCTTATCAACTGATATTTTAAATATCCTTATCAATTGATATCTCCATAGTTTTGCTTATTCTAGAGTTTATGTACTATAGTTGGAGTCATATAGTATGTAACCTTTTCAGATTGCTTTCTTTCACTTATTGACATGCATTTAATTTCCTCCATGTCTTTTCATGGCTTCATAGCTCATTTCATCTTCGTGCTGAATAATATTTCACTGTCTGAATGTATCACAGTTTATTTATCCATGCACTTACTGATGAACATCTTGGTTGGTTTCAAAAGTTGTCATGTATAGTCTTAAACATGCAAACGTTAATGTACTAACAAATTATTTCCATTACCAATTTTATCCTGATCTATATCAATATACTTATTTTTTGTCATATATATTTTGAAATATAATTTTGAGATAAAATTGAATGAAATTTTGAAGTGAAATAAAAATATTTTCTTATTTTCAGATTTAATGTAACCTGTGAAAAAAATTGTGGAAATATTGTTGTAGTTACAGGACACAATGTAAGTATCAACAAACTTGCTATTTTGATGCATAAGTCAATCTTGCATAATTTGAGGAAAAGTAAAAAGAAATTATGGGAAGAATGAAGGAAAGTTGCTCTGCAAATGCCACATAGAGGGAAGTAAATAAATTAATGAAATCAATAAAAAGGAAAGTAAATCTCAGTGAATTTAAACATTTTTCATAGAAAGTCAAAACAAAATGGAAAATAAAATAATAATAAAATGTTACATGTACAAGGGAAGACTAAGGAAATTGTACAGGTTGGCCATGGTCTTATCTTTTATATCATTATATCAATAGATTGTCAAGGTGTGCTAGATCAAGCTATAGAGGAAAATATATAGAAATATAGCAATATTCCTTTGAAGAATTAAATGGAGAAAGTGTTTAAGAGTACGTCCCTCAGAGGAGGCAGGACTGGTTATAAAAGTCTCGCTTTATATGAAGACTCTATTAAATTAGTGATGTGTTACCATGTTCAAATATTTTACTCTGGCAAAAATTAAATATTTGTAAAAGTAATAGGAAATGATTCTCAACTTTATTGTGGCTTCAAGCCATACCCCAGTAGAGCAAAATACTGCTCACAAAAGGTTGTTATATCTGTATTAAGAGATCTCGTTTGAGAGAAGATTCTAATAGGATTTTATTTATGAAGACCTCCTTAGAGTGAGACACTGAAAAACATTCAGGTCAGTCAGAATGCTGATACAGAGATTTCCTCTGGTGACATGTCAGAAAGTCAGAATATTGTCTCTATAAGACATTAAAAAAAAAAAGTTAAACTCCCTTTAGCCAAAATTATATTTAAATGCACACCAACCAAAAAAAAAATCACATAAAAATAAATTATGATAGTAACTAGGATATTCAACTGGATAAAATTTTCGGGTTAATCCATATATTTTCCAGCTACAGAAAAATAATGATTGGAATTTTTAGGAGTCTGAAATTATTAGAAATTAACAAGTTTACAAAGGCTTTGCAAAATTCTTTTAATGTAAATTTTGTTTGAAAAGAATATATTTTCCACTATTTTTTTATACCATGTAATATTTTCCTCAATAATGAAAGCACAAGGAGCAATTGTAAAAAAAGAATAATTGCTAAACTTGTTTTTGAAAAGATTCTAGCAATAATCAAGACAAGGTTTTAAATATAGGTAAAAACATATTTTATATATATGCTAATAATTTTTAAATATATTCAGATTATAATATATATAAAATTTGCCTAATTGGTCTTCCTCTTTTAGTTGTACCCAGAAAATAAAACTATACTGACATTGTATGCAGACTCATACAGAAATAAGGAAAATAAAACAAATAATCAAACACTTTATAAAGCATCATGGTCATGAAAACATAAACTTTTTTTAAACTACTTTTTATATTACACACTGAGCATATTCTATTGACACGGGGGCATTCTACTAAGGAAATATAAAAGTAAAAATAAAGGTACAAAAGTCTCCAACTAACCGGAAACTTGGTTCCCATTCTATGTAATAGAGATAAAAACGTATATATTTAAAACAAACCAAGATTGTTCCTCTCTGTCTTCCAGAAAACAACATAAAAGTTTATAAGACTGCTCATTGCTAATGTGTGAAAGAACAGGTTAAGAAGAAAATATTGAAATTCTAAAATATCAGCCAGTTTTTGAGGGGCTGCTAATGGTAGCTAAATATGTATATATAGGCAGAGGAAATTGAGAACGTGGAAAGAGAAATTTCTCTGAATAATAAAATAAAAGGACTGGTGTTTCCTTGAAGAAACCCAAGGCATATAGTATGACACAAGAGCAATAGTGTCTTGATGGAGAGGGAGATAGCCATGTATATGATCAAATAGCCAAAAAAAAGTCAGAAGTATATCCCAAAATCACTCTTCAACAATTTACACTTCTATCCAACTCCTTCCAGCTCTGCAATTATTCAGTACATGCCTATAAGTTTGTAAAAGTAAACTTTTCTTTTGTTTAAATAGAGACCAAAGGGAAGAAACTAAATTTTATATTTGGATTGTTATCAAAAGAAAGACTAGAAAACAGAGGTTGCCATTCAAGTTCAGCTAGGCAGAAAGAGAAGATCTAGAGAAGATGTGCAAAAATAAGCCCTTGAGAATATTTTGGGAAAAGCATTCGTTTTTCCTAAAGGTGGTAATAGGAGATTCGTAATGAGGTGGGGATATTTGCTTTTGATAATACCTTCCACACAGATATTAGCAGGTGGTTAGGATTTTAAGCAGAAGACTGCCACTGTAATTCCTCTTGATCTAGAAATCGTCTCAAACTCAGATTAACAGCAACAACAACAAAAACGCCCTGCCACGTTTCCACCCACATTTGCATGTTTGTGATCTTAAAAGGCACACAGTAGAAAGAATGCTACTTTTCAAAAGGTAAAACACTATAAAGTGACAATAAACTTGAAGAAGTAAACTTTACAAACTATCACATTAAAAAAGTCTTTATTTAGCATAGATTCTACTTAGTATAAGTTGAAATGAGTCATAGAATTCTAGTACTAAAAGATTTCTTAGTAGATTTATTTTACCTGATGAAGGATACCAGCTTCTCACTTTGAAAGGGAACAGAGCACGTTATCAATGAGGCATTAAGTTTCAAACCAAGTAAAGGTCACAGGCAATGAGCTTCACTAGAACTCTGAGCTTCCATTTGGCTGGTCCAACCACATCTCACATGTACAGGTTTTGAGAAAGTTTCAATATTACTTTTCACATCACTGATTAACAAAAGGCAACAGAGGATTTCTAATAAGGAAGATCTATAATGTTTCTTTATCCAAATTCAAAATGATTAGATAACTTACAATGTCAAAATTGCTCAAGATAGATAATTGAGCCTCAGAAGAACTTTGTGATAAGCCTAGAGTTCGCTAGTGGCCATATCAAGAATCACGGGATTGTCCTGTTTGCAAATCTTCTATCCATTACAATACACTTTCTAAAGGGATAAAAGATCAAGCTGGAAAAGTTAACCACTGAAAAACTACTCTAGAATTAAACTCAAACAAGAGAAAGATTTTGAACAAATTGTACCAATCATTTCACAATGAAAACCACACCAGCCAGCTAGTTGCTAAAATCACTCGCCAGAGTACTGATGATTTCAGTGAAAAACGCATCCCTATCACTTTTCTTTCTTCAACTAAGACTACCCATAAAGATAATATTTGTGAATTTAGAAACGTCATCCTCAAAAATCAAACATGCCTGTAATCCTAATAATTCGAGAGGCCCATGTAGGAACTCTTGAGCCTAGGAGTTCAAGACCAGCCTGGGCTAAATAGTAAGACACTATCTTTACCATTTTTTTTTTTTTTTAAGAAATATAAAAACTATTTCATGGAACAAATTAGTGGAGGAGGAAAGCAAACATTTATGGAAGAGCTAAACAGCATTGCAATTCAATGTGATTAATCAATACAACATTTATTTTGTAGTTAAAGATTTGTTCGTATCTTACATGTGATTGTTCTTCAAAAATATAAAGTCATTCTCAGTACAAGATGGCTGACTAGAGGTACTTGGTACCTTTCTAAAAAGAAAGACCAGCCGGGCTCGGTGGCTCAGCCTGTAATCCCAGCGCTTTGGGAGGCTGAGGTGAGTGGATGGCCTGAGCCCGCGGGTTCGAGACCCGCCTGGGCAGCGAGACCTCATCTCTACAATAAATCCCAAAAATCAGCCGGGCGTGGTGGTGCATGCCTGTCATTCCGGCTACTTGGAAGGCTGAGGCGGAAGGATTGAGGCTGCGGTGGCCGGGAGAGGCCACTGCACTCCAGTCTGGGTGACGGAGTGAGACTCCAACTCAAAAAAAAAAAAAAGACCAAAACACAGGATAGAAGCTCTCATGTCAAAAGAACATCTAGGAGATAACTCTGGAATTGAGCAGGGAAATGACAGAGAACCTTTGTGGCATGGAAAGAGAAGGAAAGCAATGTAGCCAGCCTAACTTGGAGTGGCTTAGCACCAAAGAAGCTCCTCGTTGTGGGGAAAAATTAAGCAGGAGATCCTCAGTGGTCCACATTTTCACCACGGATTCCTGCAATCCTAGCCATGGGAGAACCCCTTGGCCCCCGCAGACCCTGAGACTGGTGTATTGAGCTGCTGGAGTTCAAGTGATATCATTGCTTCAGAAAACATGTTTGTGCTGGGTTCCACAGCCCCTCCCCAAACTCAAACAGTGATAGCATAACACCATTTTGAGAGCCCATTCCCCACAAGGCTCCATGCTGCCCTGGGTCTCAACAGCCTAGCTATCTCCACATCCCTGGAGTCTCATTGACAGCCCTCTCCCACCCTCCGGCCATCATCCACCCAGTGGTCTGCAGTAGGTTCCTAGCCCATCAGTCCACACAGCTCTCTATACCCTGGCAACAGGCGATGCAGTGCACCAGGGAGTCGCCTCCCAGGACAAAGGGAGCTGAAATGTGTTCTTCCCAGAGACCGAGAGACCCCTGCAAGGGTCCACTGTCACTAATAGTTACCCACTTCCTCCAATGGCAGGGCTGCTGTGCACCTGTCTGTGCTTTAAGTGGACCTGGGGGCTGACTGGCCTGGGTGTCATGTTGGGACCTGAGAACAGTCCTGCTGGGTTTGTCATTACCACGGCTGCCACCCGCGTATGGTTAGAGGGCCTGGAAAGTGTTCTACCTTGTCCTTCACAGCTGACATGCAAATACAGCCCTGGGGGACGTGAGAACAGGTTTGGCAGGCACATAAACACAGCTTTTACAGCTTCTGACTTGGGTGGGAGCTTAAAAAGGTGAACTCTTTGAGGGAGAAAGTAGAATAATAACAGAGGCTGGGAAGAGGTGGGCAAGGAGATGAAAGAGTTGATTAATACGATCAAACATACATTTAGAAGAAATAAGTTCTAGTGTTCAATAGCATAGCAAGGTGACTACAGTCAATAATAATTTATTGTATGTCTCAAAATAGCTGGGAGAGAAGATGTGAAATGTGCCCAACACATATGGACAATGATGTTGCCAGGCATGATGTCTCACACCTGTCATCCCACACTTTGGAAGGTGGAGTCAAGAGGGTTGCCTGAGCCCAGGGATTCGAGACCAGCCTGGTCACCTTGGTGAGACCACGTATCTCCAATAAATCAAAAAAGTAGCTGGGCATGGTGGCGCACACCTGTAATTGCAGCTACTTGAAAGGCTGAGGCAGAAGGATCAACTGAGCCCAGCAGGCAGAGGGTGGAACTCACTACTTAACCTCTTCATTCACTGCACTCCTGTCCCAGCAACAGAGACTCTGACATACATACATACATACATATATACATACATAGTATTTGAAGTGATAGATATCCTAATCATCCTGATGAGATCATTACACATTCCATGCATGTATCAAAAATCTCACGTATCCCATAAATAGGTACAATTACTCTATTATGTATTATTATTTAAACATTTTAAAGTCAAAGAGATCAGAAGAATCACAGAGAACAAGACAGTCCATTGTCATAGTTCATAAAATCCAGATTCTCAAGGCTGAGAGCTATGGGAAACAGGTGGAAAATAGGTCCAGAATACATCGTCGTCCACAGATTTAACTAATACATTCCAACTGTGATAATTTTTTGCAGCAATTATAATCCATCTGTGAGATGACATTAGGCCACCTACTTTACTAGAGAGAAGCATTATGTCATGAGCGCTCCCATGGGTTTTCTATCGATGCATTATAATTCAAAAAGACATTCATGGCCAAATAAATTGCAGAAATGCTGTTAGAAAACAGTACACATAATGAACAGATTGAAAAGAGAATGACATATGCCTTTTAAATACAGAAACAATCCAGTCCTTTATTCACTAACTTCTTTGGGTGCACTGGATACTTTAGATCTAACTCTTTTGTTCACTTGTTTTTAATAATGTTCTTAGAAGGCTTATGCTATCTTCAGACATATATTTATTGTCAAGCCCAGTGTGTGACCTAGAAAAGGAGTTATTTACTGGCCCTCATGTTGTGTAGAGATTGATTAGATTAGCAAAGAAAATATGCCCTATTTGTGGGCTATTCCAAAGTATGGTTTTTATTAATGTTTATTATATGAAATTATGAAAAAGACTCAAGCTGTCTTTATCATATGGCGACGGGTAATGAAATTTTATCAACTCAGTGAGGAGATCTTATATTTTCTGGTACAATGTCTCTCCTCCTCCTCTTCTTCTTCCCCTATCCCATACTCCTTTTCCTCTGCCTCTTCCATTCCTTCTCCTTCAAGATGAGAGTTTCTCTATGTTGCCCAAGCTGATCTTCAACTCCTGGCCTCTGCAAAGCAGTCCTCTTGCCTCTGCCTCCCAAAGTGCTGGGACTGCAGGCATGAACCCCCGCGCCTAAAACATTCAGCCCATCCCTGGGTGGGCAAAAATATATTTCACATCTATATAATACATGACTTGTGAAAAAATGGTCCTTTTCATAACTTTTTGATAATTCTTACAGAAAAAAATTATACTTTTTTAAAAAGCAGGTGGTTAATAAAAGAATTGTATTACTGAATAAAATCATCAAGAACATATCACTTGTTCAAGCACATTTTTTATCAAAATAATGATCTACTTATTGTTTTTTAATTTATAAAATTTAATCGGGTCATGAAACAATTTCTGCTCTACGAAAAGCAAACATCTGTGTTATCCTAGCGCTCTGCTATGTGAGAGTTGGTGAGAAAGGAAAGTTAGAATCCATATTCTTAAGCAAAACATTTCTATTAGGGGAAAAAACTAACTTCCGTATGGTAAATCATGACTTGTGAAGAAATATAACTGTATAGAGTTACTTTGTAATTCTGTTAAATTTCTTAATTGTGTAATCTTGAAAAAATTACCGTGCTAATTTTTATTATTTCTTACATACTATTAATGTTACCATTAAATTATCAGGCTTTCTGTGTTGATCTCATTCTTCCTTCGGTTGGATTTTTTAATACACACTTGCTGAACACACTTGGGAATGGAATTGAATTATTTTTATATTGCCCCTTTTGCCTCACTGAACATATTTAGAATAAGCATATCTTTAGAAATGATCCACAGAGACAATTATATAGGATGGTTGATATGCATTCATTTGTGATGTCCATTTCACAAATGATTATAAACGACATTGAGACAATTTTTTTTTTAGTTTCTATATCACTCCGTTTAAATGGACAAAAAATTATCTCAATATCCAGTGATAGTAAGGCAACCTTATGAAACCTACAGAAAAGATAAAAATCTAACCCAATGTCAGGGACTATGAGTCTGGAATGGTAGCCATAGTCTACCAAGTTGGGAAAGGAAGATCAAGTGCTTACTATGTGCTAAGCCAGGCTAGATACTTACTATGTGATTGACTTGTCATCATGGGCCCCTTCATATTTCACAATTCCAGTACTGGCTCTGTAGGAGGCAAGATAAATTAAAACCCTGAAATATGTAATACGTCTATGGAATAGTCCCTAAGAATAAATGCAATATTGCTGCTTGGAACAATATTTAAAACATAATCTAGAAGTTCATTATCATGAACAACTCACAAACAAAAGAAGCAACACATCATGGAATAATAGGCTATACTGACATAGACATTGATTGGGCAAATATGGGAGCATCCTGGAGAAATAATCACTGAAATTTATAAATTTTGGTAATATGTTTCTTTTTTTTCAGTTTTCCCATGCCTATGTATTTTTTCTATTTGTCTTTACATTTTTTAATTGTTTATGCTCACAATTCAAAATTACTAAATTATTTATTTGTAGTTATTAAGCCATTCTGATATTAAGAGATTTTCTTCAACAAATAATTTGACAAACTTGTCCTCATTTTTATGTGAAATCTAGGAATTGAAAATGTCATTAACTACTTTTTTAGTAGTTCCTAAAATATGTGTGTATTTGGTTATTCCATTTTCATTTGAATGACTTTGCCAAATAGTTTATTCTTACTGTGTAACCTACATTCACTCACACAGTTTATTCTTACTGTGTAACCTACATTCACTCTCATTTTGTAAAAAATAAGTGGACAAAATATTTTCCTAGAGGTGATTTTATAAGAAAGAAACTTGAGTTTATGTCAGTTTCAAAATATTCTTTCATGTTACAGAATTATGCATTTTCTGGGTTAGGATAATTCTTAAAGATATTGGAATCTTATTTAATATAGAGTTCAACCTTTCTTGCAATTACTTAAAAACATTTAATAATTTAAAAGTAATTACATAGTGGACCTTGAACATCCACTGTAATTACTATAAGAAAATGACTGACAGTGGTGGGAAACTATGGGGGGGAGGGGAAGGGAGATGGGATTAATGGTAGTAAATATCTGTCTGGGGATGGGGAGACATCTCTTATCAACAAGGGTGCCTGAACGAAGCATATTTGTATACTTAACCCTTAACTGTACCCCACAATATCATAATAAAAAATATTGATTTGAAAAAAGTAATCAAGAGGCGTGTTTTGTAAATGCTTAAAAGATGAGACTGGTTCCGGCAAGACGGCGACGGCACAGGTGAGAATGTGAGAATCCCTGTGAAAGTAAGTTACCATAGACTCTTGCTTCCCCCCTGCCAGCTGCACCAGTCCGAGCCTGGAAGCCTTGGGTCCCAGACACTGCTTGGCTGCTGTGGTTGCCGCTGCTGCCGTCGCTGTTCCACCCCAGGTGGCCCTGGGCTCCTGGCCGCTTGGAGCTCTGGTTACACCCGGCCAGCGGGCCCCAAGCCACCGCTGCCCACAGAGGCCCTCAGCTTCTGCATCGTTGAGCTCCAGGCTCCCTTGCCAGCTGCACTGCAACTGCCCCGCACCCAGCCGTCAGTCCGTGGAGACACTCGGCTACCACCTCATAGAGCTCTGGGCTCCCTGCCTGGTTCTACCACTCCACTCTGCCCCAAGCTGCCACTGCCCGGGGAAACCCTCTGCTCCCAGCTGCGTGGAGCTCCAGGCACCCTCCCCGGCTGCACTGTCCTGCCCCGCCCCAAGCTGCTAACACCTGGAGAGGCCCTCAGCTCCCAGCCCCTCGGAGCACCAGGATTTCTCCCTGGTTGCAGTGCTCCGCCGGGCCCCAAGCCACTACTGCCCGTGGAGACCCTCAGCGGCCACTGCATGGGGCTCTGGGCTCCCTCCCTGGCTGAAGCACCCCACCCCACCCTGATCCGCCACCACCCGTGGAGGCCCTCGACTCCCACCCAGCAGAGCTCCTGGTTCCCTCCCGGACTGCAGCACCCTGCCCTGTCCCTCCACCGCCCAGGGAGGCCCATGGCTCCCTCCCCGTGGAGCTCTGGGCTCCCTTGTCAGCTGCACAGCCCAGCCTCCAGTCACCCTGCACTAGCTGACCAGCAACGCCTGGCAGTCTTGCAATTCGCCTTCCCTGACTCGCCCCTGGCCACAGTGGGACCAGAGAACAGTTGGAGCTCCGAGACCAGGCAGAAACCAGGATTCCTCCACAAGCTCCATCCAGCGCTGCACAACCTCCAGCTTGGGACCTAAGAACAAAGAAAGAAAAAGAGGCCCAAGCCGCATGTGACACACCAACCCGCAGCACCTGGCTGTCTGTCACTCTGCCTCCCCCAACTGGACCTGGCAGCTGTAGGACCAGAGATCATCTGGAGTCCTGTGAACAGGCAGAGAACTGGATTGCCCCACCCACCTCCACCCAGCTCTGCCCTGTCTCCAACTTGGGATCTAAGACCTCCTGTCTGTGTAGGGGAATAGTACATCATAAAGAAGTTGGTCGGCCTTTGTGTCTGTATGACTGTATGTTCTAGTTTTTTGTTGTTGTTGTTTTGTTTGTTTTCATTTTTGTTTTTTTCTCTTACTCTTATCTGTCTTTGGGTCTACTTTCATTTGTTAGTTGGTACCTTTGCATGTTTTCCCTCTTACTCTTCTCTCTCTCCACCTTCCACTTCCCCCTCTCCCTGTTCCATTTCTTTCCTTTTTCTTACCTCATTTTACTTTCAGGGAGCAAAACTATACTCACTCTGCATGGACAGATTACAAGGCAGTGGGAAGCGGGTTCCAACATATCCATACACCTGGCAGTGGATACTGGGATCTGCAGATAGATTTTGAATCACAGCTTACCCCTCAAATAAATCTCAAAATTGCAAAAGGTATAGCCCCGAACTTACAGTCCACCTTCCGAATTGAACAAAGCCAGAGGATTCACACAAGGAAGAATAGGAGATTGAGTAAACACAAGTGAAAGCAACCCTGTCACCCCTGAACAACAGATTTAAAAAGATGGGGAAAAAGGAAAAAGTGGGGAGGAAAATCTACACAAAGGAAGAAAAACCAAAAGAAGAATATAGGTCTCACACAGACCCCTGGCAAATCAGATAATTAGGAAACAGACTCCAGAATGCAAACAATGAAGATTCCCCAGAAACTGGCCATATACTACAAACTCAGACATCAAGACATTAATAGAGAGCATAGAAAGAATTGAGGAGAGACCAGAGGAAAAGAGGAAGAAGTTGATAACTGAGATAACAGCAGTAAAGAATACTGTGATTGAAATAAATAACAAACTAATAAGCACAGAAAGCAAAATTAGCAAAGCAGAAGCAGAATCTCAGACTTGAAGACCAAAATATAGAACTAAACCAAACTGTCAAAAACATAGAAAAGAAGCTTAAAAAGACAGAACAAAACCTTCAAGACAGGAGGGATTATTTCAAGATAATTAACCTAAGAGTAATTGGATTTCCTGAGGCAGAAACAGACAGAGACCATCCTGGAACAACCATTCTGAAAATATTCAGGAAAACTTCCTTCACCTCATTAGTGATGCAAAAATTCAAACATAAGAGATTCAGAGAACCTCTGCAAGACAATAAATGAAAAGACCAACTCCTAGGCACATAGTAATTCACCTGAATAAAGTAGGTATAAAAGAAAAAAATCCTAAAAGCAGCAGGAGAAAAAAGTCAGACTACCTACCAGGGAAGACCAATCAGAATAGCAGCAGATTTATCTACAGAAACACTTCAGGTTAGGAGAGCTTGGAGCCCAATATTCAAAGTTCTCAAAGATAAACGATTTCAACCTAGCATAACCTACCCAGCCAAGCTAAGCTTCATCAGTGTGGGAGAATTAAAATCTTTCCCAGACATCCAATCCCTAAGAACTTAGGCTACCTCCAGACCACCCCACAAGAAACTCTTAAGAAAGTATTAAACACAGAAGAAAAGGGAAAAAGAACAACAATGCTTTTCACAAGAGTACAGGGAAAAGATTGAAAACACGCAAGAATCACCCCCAAAAACCAAAAGAAAAACAACAAACAGGTAAAACAACAACTCTGTAAGAACCTCATGACAAAGATAATCCTCACATTTCAATAATTAGCCTGAATGTGAATGGAGTATATGCACCACTGAAAAAACATAGAATGGCAAAATGGATAAAATATCATGAGGTAGCTGGGCTCGGTGGCTCAGCCTGTAATCCTGCACCTTTGGGAGGCTGAGGTGAGTGGATTGCCTGAGCCAGTGGGTTCGAGACCCACCTGGGCAGCAAGACCTCATCTCTATAATAAATAAAAAAATCAGCCGGGCGTGTTAGTGCATGCCTGTAATTCTAGTTACTTGGAAGACTGAGGCGGAAGGATCGCCAGAGCCCAGCAGGTCGAGGCTGCGGTGGCCGGGACTCTGGGTAACAGAGTGAGACTCCAACTCAAAAAAAAAAAAAAAAAAATGAGGTAACAATATATTGTCTCCAAGAGACTAGAATCCAGATCACCAACATAAAAGCCCAAATCCAGGACATAGAAGGCAAAAAGATAATACAAAAAAATCAATGAAACAAAAAGCTGGTTCTTTGAAAGGATAAACAAGATAGATGGTCCCCTAGCCAGACTGACCAAGAAAAAGAAAGAGAAAGCCCAAATAAACACAATCATAAACACAAAAGATGAAGTCACAACTGACCCTGAGAAATACAAAAGATTATCAGAGACTACTATGTACAATTGTATGGAATCAAACTTGAAATTCTAAAGGAAATGGAGAACTTTCTGACATCACAAAACCCCCCTAGGTTGAAACAAGAAGAAAATAAGCCCCTAAATTGACTAATAACAATCAAGGAAATTGATTATGTCATAAGAAAGCTACCTACAAAAAAAGTCCTGGACCAAATGGCTTTCCAGCAGAATTCTATAAAACATAAAAGGAGGAACTGATACCAATCCTATTGAAAGTATTCCAGGCAATTGAGAAAGATGGAACTCTCCCCAAATCATTTTATGAAGTTAATATCACATTGATACCCAAGACAGGTAAAGACTCAACAAAGAAAGAGAACTACAGGTCAATATCTTCGATGAACACGGTGCTAAAATTCTCCCAATATCCTAGCAAACCGGATTCAACAACATATCTCAAAAATCATCCATCACGACCAAGTAGGCTTCATCCCTGGGATGCAAGGTTGGTTCACCATTTGTAAGACCATAAATGATGCAATGAAATACATCAGTAGATGTAAAAACAGAAACCACATGATTATATCATTAGATGCAGAAAAAGCTTTTGATAAAATCTAGCACCCCTTCTTGATAAAAACCCTTGAACATCTAGGCATAGGTGGAACATACCTCAAAATAGTAAAAGCCATCTATGAGAAACCCACAGCCAGCATATTCCTAAGCAGACAAAAATTGGAACCATTTCTCCTGAAAACTGGAACCAGACAAGGATGCCCACTCTCACCCCACCTGTTCTACATAGTTTTGGAAATCCTAGTTAGAGCAATCAGAGAAGAGAAGGCGATCAGGTTATCCAAATAGGAAAAGAGGAAGTCAAGCTATCTCTCTTTGCAGATGACATGATTGTATACCTTGAAAACCCAAGAGAATCTGCCAAAAACCTCCTTGCACTGATAAAGGACTTTGGCAAAGTCTCAGGGTATAAAATAAATGTACAAAAGACAATAGCATTTCTATATACCAATAATAAACAAACAGAAACCCAAAGAAAAAGCACAATTCCATTTACAATGGCCACACACACACAAAAGAAATACCTTGGTATCTTCCTAACCATACATAAAAGACCTTTACAATGAAAACTACAAAACACTGCTCAGTCAAATCAAAGATGACAAAAACAAGTGGAAAAATATTCCATGTTTATGGATTGGAAGAATCAACATTGTTAAGATGCCCATTTTACCTAAGGCAATCTACACAGATTTAATGCAATATCCATCACATTACCAGCAACATTCTTCTCAGACCTAGAAAAAACAATACTGGAATTCATATGGGAACATAAACAACCAAGAATAGCCAAATCAATCCTCAGCAAAAAGAACAAAGCAAGAGGTATCACACTCCCAGACTTTAAACTATATTATAAAGCTACAATAATCAAAATATCCTGGTATTGGTACAAGAACAGACATATAGACCACTAATGGAATAGAATTGATATTCCAAAAGCAAAACCTCAATTTCTCAACCAGCTCATCTTCAACAAAGCTTCCACCACCCACTACTGGGGAGAGGAGAACCTATTCAGTAAATGTGCTGGGAAAACTGGCTGACCACATGTAGAAGATTAAAACAGGACCCCTACCTATTCCCATACACAAAAATTAACTCTAAGTGGTTCACAGACCTAAATGTAAAATCTCTAACTGTAAGAACCCTAGAAAATGCAGGAGACACTCTTATGGAAGTTGGAACTGGCAAGCAATTGCTGATCAAAACCCGAAGTGCAACAGGCCATGAGAGATAAGATAGATAAGTGGGACCTCATTAAACTGACAGGTTTCTGCAAAGCCAAAGAAACTATCAAGAGAGCAGGAAGACAGCCCACAGACTGGAAAAACATATTTGACAACTCCATGTCTGACAAAGTCCTAACATCAAGGATCCACAAGCAACTCAAACGTGCTGAAAAGAAAAAAAAAAAGCCCTATTACTAAGTGAGCTAAAGACATGAATAGACACTTCTCAAAAGAAGAAAGAAGAACAGCCAACAGATACATGAAAAAATGTTCAGCCTCACTAGTCATCAAGGAGATGCAAATTAAAACTACACTGAGGTGCCACCTAACTCCAGTCAGAATGGTCATCATCAATAACAAAAAATAACAGATGCTGGAGAGGATGTGGCAGCACTGTTGGTAGGAGTGCACACTAGTTCAGCCTCTGTGGAATTCAGTGTAGCAATTCCTAAAAGTTCCAAAATCAACCTTCCATATGATCCTGCCATCCCTCTAGTAGGAATATACCCAGAAGAACTCAGGTCACTCTATAAAAAAGATACTGGCACATGTGTGTTTATTGCAGCATTATTCACAATAACAAGAACATGGAACCAACCATACTGCTCACCAAAAGAGGACTGGATTAAAAAAAAAATGTGATGCATATACACAATGGAATACTACACAGCCATAAAGAAGAACAAAATCATGAACTTTGCAGCAACCTGGATGGAATTAGAATTTATAATACTGAGTGATCTCTCACAGAAGCAAAGAGCTGAGTACCACATGTTCTCACTCATAAGTGGACCTTGAACAACTATCACATTACTATAAAAAAAGGATTGAAAGTGGCAGGAAACTGTGGGAAGGGGGGTGGGGGAAGGTGGGAAGGGGGATTGACAGTAGTCGATATCTGCCGGGGGAAGGTCGGGGGGCATACCTCATCAATAAGTGTACCTGCCTGGTGAATATTTGTATACCTAGCCCTGAATTGTACTCCACAATTTTAAATAAAAATTAAAAGAGGAGAAAAAAAAATGAGAGTGTTTTGGGTAACTATCATCTACACTGCAAATAAGTACTTGAGGATATTTATATATCATTATCTTTTATTGGCAGAAAAATGTTAAACATAATGTGTGTGAACAGTTAGTAATCAGTTTGTTGTTTTTGTATTTTATTTTCACTTTTTTGTTTTATTTTCTGAATTTATTTTTACTGGGAATTATTGAGGCTTGTTAAAATGGGACAAAACACAATGGCATCCTTAAATTCAATAAAATTGGCCATTAAATGTATACCACTGAAGTGATGACTACCCTATAACTCCATAGAATTTTTCTTTGAAAGGTATTCGTACACTTGAAGTAAATGAATGCTTTTGTAGTAATTCCACAAGTGATCATGATCCAATCATCTGTAAAGTCAGGCTAGAACTACCTCAAAGATCCATATTCTCATAGTTAAATTACTCACCTCTTCTGATGCTCCAGTCATTAGATGAACTGGAAGTCTCTCATTCTCTTCATAGCAAATTAACAAAATACACTTGTTAAATGCAGTAAAGAGGAAATTGATGTTTGAAAAGGTAATAAAACAATTGTAACAAGCTCAGCTATTATCAGCTTGGTTTTTTTCCTTTTAAAATTTTAATATGACATAATCCAAGTTTTATGTTTTAAAGATATCAGTGCACTTTCTCTGATGAATCATAATATATTTCTCTGTAAACAAATTGGTGAAATAAAATATTTGGGCAATCTTCTAACATGTGCAAAATCTTAAGAAATGGTGTCATGAATGACTTTTTGAAATTTGCCTAATTTGCTGAGAACAAAGTTTAAATAATTGCAAGACACCATGCAAAGATGTCTTCAACTTAACAGTAAAGAGAAACTCTGTATTTCTTTACGAAGTTCTCTATGAAGGTCTGAGTGAAAATTTTTTCTCTTAACACACATTTGCACTTTAAAATAGAGACATAAGTATTTGAATCAGTGTTCCTTTAGTCTCCCAGTGTGGAGTACTAATATTTAAATATAAATAATAAAAGAGTACTATAACCCAGGCCTTTATTTATTTCACAAAGTTGCTGTATGATAAACTGAGAAAGTACCTGAGAGACATACAAATATTATCAAATGTTAATTGCACTTGTTTTTAAAAGTTCTATCTGTCTGAAATGCGCACTCTTTTGCTATTTCTCTCCTCTAGACTCCCTGCAGTGTTTCAGAAGAGTTGAACTTTAAAATTCTGTGCTCCCAGAGATCTTTAAATTGTCTTCTGCTGCACAAGCACTAATGTATAATGCAGGAGGCTTACAAAACTTCAAAGAGTTTCAAAACACTGCAGCAGCGGTTGAGTGGGTTGTAAAGTATACCAGTTGCCTTTAGCCAGTTATGAGAAAACCATCTTTACTTGGTTTGAATAGGTGCCCTGATTTGAGCACAAGTCATCATCAGGCTTACAAATGAGCAGAGTGGCTTGCCGGTTTAGGGAAGCACTTTCAGGAATGAGCTCCCATTCCCGCTCCCCGTTCAATCTCTCCACTCTGTGTCCTCCAGAACCTTGTCTTCCTGTTCAATATTAACTACCCATTGCTAGAAAGAAAGAAAGAGAGAGAGAGAGAGAGAGAGAGAGAGAGAGAGAGAGAGAGAGAGAGAGAGAAAGAAAAGAATAGAAAGAAAGAAAGAATAAAAAGAAAGAAAAGAATAAAAAGAAAGAAAAGGATAAAAAGAAAAGTAAAAGCAACAATAGAGAATCAGGGAGGAATCAGGGAGATTAACTCCCAGGCTTCTTTCTATTTGACACCAAATTTGAACCTGTAAACCAATTATTTATGATGATTACTAAAGAGAATAGATATGTCAGAACCTGAAGGCATATTCTTTGTATATATTAGCTGCTTGACTGACTGATATGCAGGTTAATCAAATTAAATTCACCATAGAAGTAGTATATTAGCATAGCTATGATAGCTTAATAAAGAAATGGCAAAATAAAAAAAACATTTGTTGCAACAAGAGTTTACATTTTTCTAAATATACAAACTGATCACATGAAATGTTTTATTCTTAAAGACTTCACTTAAAAATGAAAACAAATGACTATAAATGGATACAGCTTTAGGAAAAAACCCTAAAATTAAAGATTATTGCAGTTATATTAAAGGAAAATGACTTAAGGCTGACAATTTTACGTGACGGCAATGCAGAGAAAAAGATAAATAATAAGAAAGATTTAGAATTCATGTCTAAAAGTAAATTTCTAATGATTTTATATGCAAAATCTTTTCCCATGGGATTTTAAAAATAAAGAACAAACTTCATTTTGTTCTAGATAAGATTAAGCATAATGTTTTAATAATTTTCTACTCCTTTCTACACATTCTTGATTTTAGTTTTGTGCTTAACAAATGGTAACTATTAGTGCTGTGAATACTACTCATCTTTTAGTAATTCATAAAGTTATTTTAAAATAATTTAGCTTCATATTTTGTATTTTAAGGCAGTTGTGCATAATATAAGACAGCTAAAGATAATCATTATATATAATATATACAGCTAACGATAATCATTATGATTGCACTTATTATGCATTAATTCTATGTATTAACGATTACCTAATACATGCCAGGCATTGTTTCAGCTACTGGGAATGCCAAACTCCCAGCCTTTTGAAATTAACCTATGCTTCAAGCTTTCTTATACTTAAATGACATCTGTGAGCACAAACAATTTAGAAGTCAAATATTCTACTGCAAAACACAAGAAACCTGGCAAAAGGTAATCGGCTTTTGGTAACACTAATCAATGATAAAAATAGGATTAAAATATTAATGGTTCAGAATTATATTTTTTTAATAAAAAAGCAACAGACCAAAATCCAATTCTCTCCATATAGCAACTTACATTTCACACATTTTGAAGTTATTAGCTTATGAATGAATTGATTAGTAATCTTAGTGTATACTTATTTATACCAATATAAATGCAACTTTGAGCTAGAAAAGGAAAAAGACTGATTGGGAGCGGGACTAAAGTATATCAGTCTTAGGTAAATCGATCTTAAGAAACTGCATTAGCTTTTTATAGCAGCCATAGCGTGCTTCCATAAATTTAGTGGCTGGAAACAATACAAATGTCATCTTGTATGGTGTTATAGGTCTTAAGTCTGGCACCAGTCTCACTGGGCTAAAATCAAGGTGTTGGCAAGTCTATGTTCCTTTCTGGGGAGAAATCATTTCCTTACCTTTCCCAGCTTGTACACAGAACCTGCATTCTTTGGCTCTTGGCTTCTTCTTTTTCATTTTCAAAGCCAGTAGCATCACATAGCACCCTTCTTCTTCTTCTATAACCACATCTCCTTTTGACCACAGCCAGAAAGGTTCTCCAGTTTTAATAACTCATGCACTTACAGTTGGCCCATTTTGGTAATACAGGGTAATTTTCCCACTTTGAGATCTTTAGCTTAATCACATTGCTGAAGTCTTTTTTGCCATATGAGGGTGAACATATAGGTTCTGGGGATTGAGACTCAAACATCTTTGGAGGGCTACTTTTGCTGGCTGCAAAACACATTTTTTTTTCTCTTTATTGACAGACCAATAAGAAAATTGAGTTACAAGTCATGGTTTTTGTATTAGTCTATTGTGTGCTGCTATAATAGAACACTTGAAACTGGGCGATTTATAATAAGCTGAAACATATTGACTCACAGTTACATAGGCGAGGACGTCCAAGATCAAGACACTGGCATCTGTGAAGGACCTTCATGTTGTCATGACACAGAGGAAAGCGGAAAGGCAAAAAGAGAGCAAGAGAGACACTGAATCCTTCCTTTTAATTTTATCTATATGTTTATATTTTATTTTATATTCAGGGAGTACACGTATTTTCGTTACACGGACATATTGTGCAGCAGTGGGCATTGGGTCTCAAGTGGCCCATTCCGCAGATAGTGAAGATTGTGTCCTGTAGGTAGTTTCTGAACCATAACCCTCCTCCCCCTCCTTCCTTATTGATGTCCCTGGTGTCTATTATTTCTATCTTTGTAACCGTTTAGCAAACATGAATGAGAACATGGGGTGTTTGCTTTTCTATTTCTGAGTCCGTTCACTTAGGATGATGATCTTCAGCTCCGTATATGTTGCTGCAAAGGACATGAGTTCATTCTTTTTTTAGGGCTGTGTAGTTTTCCATAGAGTATATATACATTATCCGTGGTGTGTGTGTGTGTGTGTGTGTATATGTGTGTGTGTGTGTGTGTGTGTGTGTGTGTATGTATGTGTGTGTGTGTGTGTGTGTGTATATAGACATTGCAGTGATGGGAAGGTGACATGTCTGAAGAGTATACACACACACACACACACACACACACACATACACACACACACACACACATATATCCATGGTGTATATATACTATATATATACATATGTTATACATTATATATGTATATTTTATGTACATATATTATACATATATTGATACATATATTATGTTATACATTATGTATATATATTTTATGTACATACATATATACATATATTTTATGTATATATATATATATCATTATCCACTGATAGCTTGATGGACATTTAGGTTTATTCCACATCTTTGCAACTGTGAACTTACCCTTTTATAAAACCTTCAATTTCTTCCATATGGGCAGAGCTGTTACAATCTAATCACCTCTTTAGGTCTTACCTCTTAATGCTGCTAACATGAGTTTTGAAGGGGACCAACATTCAAACCACAGCAGTCTATTTTCAATCACAGCACTTCTGGTATCAAATGTGTGGGGTTTCTTTCCACACAAAAAACACATCCCATTACTCTCTGGATGTCAACTGGATGTCCAGTGATTTAATTCAATTCTGACACTAATTACCTAGAGTTAGCATCAAACCTTGCAGAATCTGGGCTCAGTCCCACAAGACTAATCTCCATTTCAAATACCCATCATTAAGTTCCAGGCCTCACATGCTTTTCTTTTCTTTTTTGAGTTGGGGGTCTCACTCGGTTGGTAAGGTTGGAGTGCAGTGGCACAATCACAGCTCACCATGGTCTAAAACTCCTGGGCTCCAGCAATCCTCCGACCTTGACCTCCCAAAATGCTGGGATCACCTGCATGAGCCACCCCAGTTCCCAGCCCCTCTGATCAACCAACTACAAATTGGAGATTCCCACAACTTCTGTTTTAGGTTTAATAATTTTCTAGAATGGTTCACAGAACTCAGGGAATCATATTATTTACTATTACAGGTTTATGATAAAGGATACATGTCAGGAACAGCCATATGTAAGGGATGTATAAGATGAGATATGAGAAGAGGTTCAGGGCTTTCATGTACTCTTCAGACATGTCACTTTCCCATCACTGCAATGTATTTACCAACCTAGAAATTAACTGAACTGAAGCATGTAGGGTGTTTATGGAGGCTCCATTATAAAGGCATGATTGGTTGAGTCGTTGGCCTAACGTGATTAATTCAATCTCCTGGGGGTCAAGGGTAGAGCTGAAAGAATCACATGGTTGGTTACTTTTTGATTCCTTTCCTATTCTGAAATTGTGTAGGGTCCCACATGCAGTTACCTCATTAGCATAAACCCAGACATGTCTGAAAGGGTTTTGCACATATTCACACTTAGATACAATTAATACTATATAATTTATACTTACATATAGTTAATACTAACAATACTGTATAATACAATTAATGCTATATAATTCACACTTATAAACAATGTACACTTGTTTATAATTAATACTATATAACCTACATTTATATGCAATTAATACTATCACATCTCCATCTTGGCATTTCGTTTCAAAACTAAATTCAGTTAAACTGATGGACATCTTTCAACATCTTTTCAACATCTTTCTCCATGCTTATGCAAAATGAGCGCTGCATAAAATAGAATTCATTCTTTTCGATAATTGCTCAACATTCTATAGTTAATATAATAAGTTCAAGTACTTACCAATGATGGACAATAATATCATTTAGTGATTATATTTTCTAAAAAAAAAAATTGCTGAGAAAAATTATATGTACTTAATTTTAATAGACATTACTGAATTTCTCTGGAAGGCTTAGTAAGTCAAACCTCCCATATGATATTCTAGCCAGGACTAAATATTATGATATTTTGCTAATTAGATGAATAAAAAAATACTGTTTTGTGGTGACTATACTTGCTTTTTTTCCTGACTAGTAGCGAGGCTGAAAATCTCTTCACATAGTTCCGCTTTCTCTTTGAATCATTTATCAATTTTTATTTTTGTTTTTTATATTTTTCTTAGCAATTTCAGATGTTCTTCAGCTAGTATGAAGAAATATGTATTCTATCATATATTTTCCCAATATATCATCTATTTTTTCACTTCTATTATCTTTTACTATACACTTAAAATATATAATCAGAAATTCCTATCTTTAAATTTTACCTTATTATACATAAAATTCTTAATCCAAAATTATAAAAGAGTTAGACTAAATAGATATCTAATAGTTTTAAAAAGTAAATTGTAATTTATGTGAAATATATGTAAGAGGTGTGAGGTAGGAAAATATTTTTATTTTTTAAATACTGAAAACTTTCACACTCACATGAAATGTTACTTGTATGACATTTAAATTATTTTATCAATTAACAATGGTGAACTATGATATAATAAAAGAATAATTAATAATTAATCAATCCTATTTACTAATGTATTTCTCTCTTAATACTATTTTATTTTGAGAGTACTGGTTACATAATATACTTCTGAAGGTGTCAAATTTATTATGCATTCATTACTCTTTTTATGAATATCTTATCTATTTTCAGACAATAGGAATTCCATAAAATTTTAAAATCTTTCTATTTGCTTTCTCAACAAGAAGAAAGTTATTAAAGTACATTATGTATTTCCTTGAAGATGATTTTTAATTATTAACATTTTGTATTTAGGATTATGATCCTTCAATGAGACATTTAAGTCTGTTAGAGATAGGTTCTTGTCCTTTCTGACTAGAAAGATATCTAACTTCTTTCTATTTTTTTTCATACTTAGTTTAATGAAATCTGTTTGTCCATGGAAAGGAGCAATTTATTGTGTATTTACGTCAGGTCCTCTCGGTCTTCTCACATCCAGATGCATGTACTGGTCTCTGATATCTGACCACCTCAGAGCCTATAAATCTTTACCTTTGTTCCAGACTTCTAGGAAGGACAAACTCTCTCTTCCAATGCAATTGTGAATAGTGCTGAGATACACATGGACATGTAGGTGCAATTTTATTTTATTAATTTTTAATTTGTTTGTGTAAAAATATGGAGTAAAATTCAGGATTAGTTATACAAATGTTCATTACGCAGGAACCCTTGTTGATGAAGTGTGCACCCCCATCCCCAGGCAGATTCCCACTACTGCCAATCCCATCTCCCGCCCCTCCCCTCCCCCCATAGCCCTACAGTTTTCTGCTCCTGCCAATCCTTTTCTGGTAGTATTACGATAGTTGTTCAAGGTCCACTTATGAGTGAGAACATGTAATACTCAGTTCTTTGTTTCTGTGAAAGATCACTCAGTGTTATAGATTCTAAGTCCATTCAGGTTGCTGTGAAGTTCATGATTTTGTTTTTCTTTATGGCTGCATAATATTCCATCATGTATATGCACCACATTTTAAAAACCCAGTCCTCTTTTGATGGGCAGCACGGTTGGTTCCATGTTCTTGCTATTGTATAACAACACTGCAATAACCATACGTGTGCAGGTATCTTTTTTATAGAATTATTTGTCAAGTTCTCTCTCTTTGCAGATGACATGATACTATTCCTCAAAAACCCAAGAGATTCTGTCAAAAACCTCCTTGCACAGATAAAGGACTTTGGCAAAGTCTCAGGGTATAAAATCAATGTGCAGAAGACAGTTACATTTTTATACACCAACAATAAACAAACAGAAACCCAAATTAAAAACACAATCTCATTCACAATAGCCACACACATAAATAATCAAATACCTTATCATCTTCCTAACCAGAGACCTGAAAGACCTTTACAATGAAAACAAGAAAACACTGCTCAAAGAAATCAAAGATGACATAAACAAATAGAAAAATATTCCATGCTTATGTATTGGAAAAATTATCATGTTAAGATGTCTATCCTACCAAAGGCAATCTACAGATTTAACACAATACCCCTTAAATTACCAGCAGCATTCTTCTCAGGCCTGGAAATGACAATACAGGAATTCATATGGAAACATAAACAAGCATGAATTGCCAAAAAAAACTTCAGGGGGGAAAAAAAAGCAGGAGGCATAACACCCCCAGACTTTAAACTTTATCATAAATCAACAGTAATCAAAACAGCCTGGTATTGGTACAAGAACAGACATATAGACTTATGGAACAGGATAGAGATTCTCAACCAACTCATCTTCGACAAAGCCTCCACCACCACCGACTGGGGAGAGGAGAACCTATTCAGTAAATGGTGCTGGGACAACTGGCTGCCTATATGCAGAAGATTAAAAACAAGACCCCTACCCATCCCCATACACAAAAATCAACTCTAAATGTATCAAAGACCTACATTTAAAACCTCAAAACATAAGAACCTTAGAACGTGCAGGGACCCCCTTATGGAAATTGGAACTGGGAACCAATTCCTGATCAAAACCCCAAGTGCCCATCCCATAAGAGATAAGATAGACAAGTGGGACCTCATCAAACTGACAAGCTTCTGCAAAGCCAAAGAAACCATCAAGAGGGCAGGGAGACAGCCCACAGAATGGGAAAAAATATTTGCCAACTGTATGTCTGACAAAGTCCTAACATCTAGGATCTACAAGAAACTCAAATGTTCCAAAAAGAAAAAAACAAACAGCCCCATTACAAAGTGGGCAAAAGATATGAATAGACACTTCTCAAAAGAAGACATATGAGCATCCAGCAGATACATGAAAAATGTTCAACCTCACTTCAAAGAAATGCAAATTAAAACTACACTGAGATACCACCTAACTCCAGTCAAGATGCCATCATCAATAACTCAAAAAACAGCAGATGCTGAAGAGGATGTGGTGAAAGGGAACACTTCTACACCATTGGTGGGAGTGTAAACTAGCACAGCCTCTATGGAAAACAGTGGGGCTATTCTTAAAAGTTCTAAAAAATCAACCTTCCATTTCACCCTGTGATCCCCCTAGTGGGAATATGCCAGAAAGAACTCAAATCACTCTGCAGGTGTCATTTTAGAACAATTAATGCTTCTTTGAGTATATGCCAGCAGTGCAATTGCTGGGTAGAGTGGTAAATTTATTTTTAGCTCTTTGAGAAATCTCTGAACAGTTTTCCACAGGGGATGAACTAGTGTACATTGCCTCCAGTGGTTCATGAGCATTTCCTTTTCTCCAAAATCTCGCCAATATTAGCTGTTGGGATTTTTTTTACTTTTTTTTTTAAATTTCAATACCTTCTAGGGATATAAATAGTTTTCAGCTTGGACTGTAAGAGTACCCACCACCCCAACCTACGCACATTGTACCCAATCGGTGATGTTTTTAACCCTCTATCCTTTCCCTTCTCCCGCTTCTGTGTCTCCAGTGACCATTGACTTTTTAATAATATCTATTCTGAATGATGTGAGATTGTATCCACTTGTTCGTAAAACTGTATTTCTCTGATGATTTTTTCAAGACAAATTAGTTGTATTTACCATTCCATTGAACAAACAAACAATATCTGGTTAACAATATGGTGTAGAGTCATTGGTTTCCAATGGTCTCAGGGAGTTCCTGGTTTCAATACGAAAATGTAGGGGTAGAGAGCTATTTCGAAAGAAATATAGAGAAATACAGTGGATGGAATGATGGGCACCCAATCAGAAAAAGTCTAATTGATCTATATCATACAGTATTGATAGCCATATCTTACATTATATGGTAGTTATACTACATTTTATCTCAGAGTTTTATCAACAGTTTTTTTAATTAAAAAATAGTCTGAAAAATATAAATTAATCTCAAATGTTTTTACTAAAGAAATAGAACTTAAAGACAGAACTTTTGTATTTTTTCAACAGAAATGAGAAAAAGATACATTAAAATATAAAATTGATGTTGCAAACCTAAAAAATTATTTTTCAAATTTTGAAGCATGTAAGTAGTCATTAATAATATGTTGTCAAAAAATGATCAAAGAAGCAAAACTGTCTGAATCTAACCACAGTGTAATTAATTATTATACTCACTAAAGAAAAGTATAATTTTTAGAATTATTTTAGCTGAAAATAACAGAGATGCCATTTTACTCAGTTAAAACAAGTAAGAATATTTACTCTATGATATTAAAATGTGAAAAGATCAGGAGATGCATTGTCCTTGAAATGTCTGTATTCTTTCTCTTAATCTCTATGCTTACTTTCCACTTCTGTATCTTATGTTGGCATATGTCTAATTTATAGTTTCCATCTATCCTGTTGATACTCAGATTCCTACATTTTGCAGAAAAAGAGAACCATAAGCAGTATTCTTTCTTTCTTTCTTTTTTTTTTTTTTTTTTGGTTAAATTCCAAGTCTTTCATAATCAGAGAGTTATAATAAGTATTTCTACTCGCCTCAGCAAAGGGGTGAAGAAATCTGGTCAAGAAATCTGGTTGGACTAACTTGCTCATCCTTGGGTCACACATTTTGAAGGATAAGATACTATAATGAGCTCAGCTTGTGCTATACACCCACCTGTGAGACTGGAGGTGAGAAACGGAACTGCTCCTCCCAAAATGGGATGTTGAGTGACAGAGATGTAAACTTTTTGGTAATTGTTGGGTGTTGGGAACCCGCAGATTCCATTTGGCACTGTAAGGTGTCATGATTAAAACAGGCAGTTCAAAATATAATTATCGTGCATTTTCATGGTCAACTTATTTGGAATTTTGCTTACTCAAAGTAGCAGAAGACTTCATTTTAAAAATCTTTTTCTATATTGACAGGAAGAAAGCTGGATGTGGGGTCTCACAACGTTAAGTCTAGCACTTTCAAAGGCCAAGACAAAAGGATTACTTGACTGGAGTTTAAGACCAGCCTGGACAACAAAATGAGACCCTGTCTCAACAAAAAAATAGAAAAATTAGTCAGATGTGGTGGCACATGCCTGTAGTTCCCAACTCCTCAGGAGATTGAGGAGAAAGGATTGCTTGAGCCTAGAAGTTCGAGACTACTATGAATCATGAATCTACCACTCTACCACTCACTTTTGCCTGGGCAACGAGTGAAATTTTGTCCCCAAAAGAAAAGAAAATCACAACAAATACAGCACACACACACACACACACACACACACACACACACACACACACACACAGAGTAAGAGTACAGCTTTTGTTTTTATTTTTTTAAAAATTTTGTTAGAAAACTGTTGATAAAAGCCTGGGATTTGTTATTTCCCTCTGGCCTATCATTCGCCTCTTAGAATTTTATCTTAGTTTATAATTTTAGGTAAATACAGATTACTTGCCTTTAAAAACATACAATAACTTTTTTGAAACAGAGGTAGATAAAAGAGTTGTATAATACTATTGTTACGAGAGAGCTTGTCTATACAGATCGTGCCTATTCAAAGATTATTAGAAGTTTGGATCAGTGTAAAGGGTCAAAAATTTTTTTTCTTGATTAAATATTTTAATGTTAGATAATATCAATTTCTTCTTGGGCCCTTATCCCAATTCTCATAATATGTTTCTTTCATCATTCCCTGCCTTTTAAGCTATTTTATATAACATTTGGTTAACATTATTTGCTACTTTTTTTTCTTCAAATGGTGGGAGAAATCTTCTTTCACAGCTAAAAGGACCAATCTGTCGCCTTCTTCCAGATTGGGGTCAGTGTGAGAATGTTATTCCGATTAGTCTTCTAAAAACACCACTTTAAAAATCAAGGTTTTTCTAAAAGTTATTTTCCTTTTACAAAGTTCAAAGTAGGAGTAGTACCTCCTTCTGATTGCTAGGTTAACAGTTTTAGTCACCTTATATCCATTATCCTCTTAAAGACTAGATTTTTAAACAACTTTACTAGTACACCCGCTGTGTAAAGCCTTTTTATTCTTTTGAATTTGATTCTGGAGGCATACCTTGAGTTTCAACACTGAACAATGGCCACTTAATGGTGGGAGCAGATAATAGTGTCCTGGAAAGATATTCAGAACTTTAACATGTCTCTCAGAGTAGCCTTTAGCCTAGCACCAGGCAAGTAAGTTTGAGAGAGGAAAACAGAAGCAAGAGATGGAAGGACAAAGGAAATACTGAGTCACACAAGTCTGCAGAAGATGAGTCGAATGAGAATAAGCCCACTGTTATCATCGTATTCCTATAGTTTACAGTTTGATACGGCATCTCCATACATATATATTTTATCTTTCTCAGCATATCCAGATGCTGTTCAGATAAGACATGAATGGTAAGTGTTGGAATCACTGTTTAATTCTTTATAATCATGGTTTCGCATAACAGTCTCATCATTACCTCTAGTTGGGTTTTGTTCCAATTTTATAAATTCGAGAGTGTTTTTTTAGTTTTATTTATGGTATATTCTAAATTTCATTATGTTTTTAATAATAAAAGGATTTTTACTGTAACTGATTTGGATGCTGGTATTTCGCATATCTTGCTGTCGCTTTTTATTTCACTGTGAGCTTATTTTTGCTAAGCTAAATGACGAGTGCTTGTTTGTTTATTGTTTTAAAGCAATTGAAATGGTATCATTATCTGAGGGGAGGGGAGGGGAACACACACAAAGAAAAAAAACATTTAAAAAAAGTAAGGGTATCAATTGTTTATTTAGTGCTACATAGTCCTCCTGAGGAAAACTTGCTGCCTTAAAGGCCAAGTTTACTGTGGGAATCGTTCACCTCCTTTGTCAAGGCTCAGGGTACACACCTCAGAGCATATCTGATAGTAAGCATTATAATGCTACTGCTTGCAAGAGACTGCAGAAATGTTGTTGATTAATGACTCCTGAAAGCCATATCTTTCCAGCCTCCTTTATGAATAACCTAGGAAGTTGTAGTCCAGAATCACTGATTCAGGAATGGAAGATGTCCAAAAGACTTCTGATCTGCCACTCTGCTCTTCTCACTTGAAGGTGATAAATCATTCAATAAAACCTTACACTGATAAAATGGTGAACTGCCAATGATTCAACAACAACAACAACAACAAAAAAAAACCCTGCTGCCCTCACTTCTCTAGAATATACTGCACACCTTTTCCTACCATCATTCTTTCCATGGTCACAAGAGAATTTTGTAAACTTATTTTCTTTCTCACCAAAGTTTCTGAAATCCTGGGTTTCATAAAATGGGGACCTGAAAACTCTGTCTGAAAATTCATGAAGGAAAAAATAAAAATGAAGGGAACCTTCCGACTCTCTTAACACAAAATAGGAGGTTTTTGGAAACAAAAGAATTGTCTGAAAATTTAGATTGCAACATGAAAAGTGTAGGTGCTGTTATTTGAAGGGAAGGAAAAACAAATTGAGGCAGACTGTTACAAGAGAAAAACAATTCAGGATTCAAAGTTTTAATTTTGATGAGTAATATTAAAAACCTGAGAAATGGAAATAGATTTTGATCCACTTCAGAAAATGTACTAATGTGCTTTTTCTTTTTTAAAGCAATCCTATTTCCTTTTCTGTCTAATAGATGAGGATCACACAAATTTGGGGTGGGTTTGTGTGTGTGTACAGGCAAAGTGACAAAACACATTTCTTCAACTCTTGCATCTGATATAGTAGGCAGGTTAGGCTAGGAAAACTTTAGGGCTGTAAGAAAGTTCCAAATTCATTGATGTGTGTGGCAGCTGGCACAAAACCACACATGCAAGCAAGATGGCCCAGCTATTGGAAATGTCACACCCACCTGTTAGACTCTTATCAGATACCCTTTCAGCACTGTAGTGGATCTATCCAGGATGCCAACCACAAAGGTAGGCGCTAGTTTAGAGATCCCCCTGCAGCATGCGTATCAAGAGTCAAGGTTGACCTAAGATAATCAGGACCTACTTTTTTCCTCATTATAAAAAATTTATTAGTGTAAAATGACCCTAGGGAAGCTTCCCACTCCCATCATATACATGACATCATGACAGTTGCCGGTATGACAGTATAAGACCTAAAATCCCCCACCTGACACGAATAAGGAATAATAACCATCCAGCCCTAAGACCACTCATTTCTAGGAAAAGGTCCCCCAAAACCCACCCCTAAGAATAAAAGTTATAGCCCAACAAAAGTCGGGTGCAAAAACAGCAGCTTTCTGTAGGTTGTTTCTGCCTGGTCTCCTCTCTTGAGAGCATACTATCCGTTGCTTAGTAAAGCTACTTCCTTAGCCTGCCTCTCTGTGTATGTTTGTGAATTCTTTCCAACATAGACACAAGAATCCTGTGGTCGACCTGTCCCACACAGGGAGGAACACCCCTTGTCCAGGTAATGCATTCACAGAACTCTTTGCTATTACTACTAATAATAAAACAATAGTATATATACTAATTAAAAATCAATTTATCTTAACAGTGCTCATTTAATTTCCTATTATTTAAATGAAGAGCAATTAGGAAAAACTTATTCCCACCCCAAGTCATAACCATTCAGATTATCTACCTTCCAACCATATAGCTTGCTCAATTAAATCCAGGTGACCTAAACCATAGGGATAGTAATCTTCTTTGGCCTTTTTTTTTTTTTTTAAATTTGTTCAGAGCACTTTTCTTCATGCATTCTTAAGTTTGTAGAATCATGAATGTGGCACTTTTACAAAGTACCTATATCTTTGATTCATAATGAAGGTATTAGAAAGAAAAAGAAGGGAAGAAATATGAGAAGGTGAAAGAAAATTCTGGAACAATAATTTGAAACCTAAGGTAAACTGAAACTTTTCTCTTGAATCTCTTGGACCTATAAAATCTTCTCTTTTTTTATTTTAATTTACTTAGTTTTTGATGAATCACTGCCACTTACACTGCCACTTAAAATTCCCAACAAACACTTCTGGCCTTACTCTCAAAATATTTGGAATAAGCTAGGGATGCTGTTTATTTTTCAGAAAACCTTCCAAACTGCAGAATTATTTCTTTTGGAGATAATCATAACCCCAAATACATAGAGTTAGTATAATATATTATATCATAATTATCCCAAACTATGTGTTATCATTATTAGGCTATGTATATAAAACCACATGAAACCACCATAATCCTTGCAATTTAATTTTACACATTGAAACATTTTGCAAAATATAGTCCTCATTTTCCCAGCACATTTAAAATATATATATATATATATATATATATATATATATAATCGGTATTCAAAGAAAATGGATCATTCACATATCCTTGGTAAGAATATAGCATGTTACCACTACTTTGGAAAAAAAATACAGAAGTTTCTTAAGAAACTAAACATGGGTTCGCCAAATGACCCAGCAATTGCACTATTGGATATTTGTCTTAGAGAAATAAAAACTTATGTATACACAAAACCTGTAAAAATTCCTAGCAGTTTATTATCTCATAGCCAAAAACTTATATATATATATAACTTATATATATATATAAAAGTTGCTCAATTAAATCCAGTTGACCTAAACCATAGGGATAGTAATCTTCTTTGGCCTTTTTTTTTTTTTTTTTTGTCCAGAGCACTTTTTTTCATGGATTATTAAGTTTGTAGAATCATGATGTGGCACTTTTACAAAGTACCTATATCCTTGATTCATAATGAAGGTATTAGATAGAATGTAGGTAAATGGCCAGACAGATTGTGACAAATTCACTTAATGGAATGCTTTTCATCAGTAAAAAAGAATAAATAGTTGATACACACACAATTGGATAAGTCTCAAGGGAATTATGTGAAAAAGTCAATTTCAAAGGTTATGTACTATGTGATTTCATTTGTACTATGTTTTTTTTTTGAGTTGAAGTCTCACTCCGTCGCCCAAACTGGAGTGCAGTGGCCGCTCCCGGCCACCGCAGCCTCAACCTGCTGGGCTCCGGTGATCCTTCCGCCTCAGCCTTCTGAGTAGCTGGAATTACAGGCATGCGCTACCACCCCGGCTGATTTTTTGATTTATTGTAGAGATGAGGTCTTGCTGCCCAGGCGGGTCTCGAACCTGCGGGCTCAGGCAATCCACTCACCTCAGCCTCCCAAAGGCGCGGGATTGCAGGCTGAGCCACTGAGCCCGGCTGTACTATGTTTTATAAAAACATATATAGAGATAAATTATAGAGATAAATAAATGATTAGTAGCTGCCAGGAGTAGTGAGGGTGAGGGGAAATTATCTGTGTCTTATAAAAGGGTAGTTCAAGAGATTCCTGTCATGGAACTCTTCTGTATATTGTCTCTGGTGATTTTCTCTGGATCTGATAAAATTTCATAGAATCATACACGCATACACACAACACAAACGCATGTAAAACTGATAGAAACTGGCAAGTAGAAGACACTTGCCTATGTGGAATATCTTACTGGAGTTCTGTAAGATGTTACTGCTCAGAAAAACCGGATGAAGTTATATGAAATCTCTCTGTTTTATTTCATATAACTATATAGGTTGTTCTAAAATTTTCTTAAATTAAAATGTTTAAGCGCTATGAGTTTTAGAAAGCAAAAATGAATTCATTAAAGGCTTATTCACGACTCATAAAAAATGTCACACAGTATAGCTGCCCAAGTACTCACAAACATTTTAGCTTATTTCAATAGCAGAGACTACAAGAATAGTACAATAGATGCTGTAAAATAGATGAGTATTTGGAACAGTCCATTAGCTGGGCTATTAGATTTTGTGGTAGATTAGATCATTGTCCACATTTATTTTACTCCCTCATTCCCCTCCATGGACTTTACCCTTGTGACTTCTTTTGGCAAATGGATTGATAGAAGAAATGAGAGGAGAGTCTTGAAATGTACCTATGAGGCTGGGTTTGTTCTATTCTGATTCATCTTTGCCATGAGAAGAACATGCCCAAGACACCTATTCATCCCAAAAGAACTAGAAATACAAGGAACAGATCTTAACCAAACTTATGGTAAAGACATGGATAGCAGCCTTAAAAAGCCACTACATTCAGAGAGATTTGTTATACAATCTCATTGTGACTGTAGTTGACTAATACCGAACAAATAATTAGTGAGAATAGATGTCAGGGTACTCTTACTGAGATTATGGCTTAGGCAAAACATAGTATAGTATAGAAGCATATATTATTGCTGACAATTTCTCAAACATCTGTCTTCTCAGAGTTGAACCTGGCATCGTTCAAATTAAGTACAGATCTTGATACACAGTTTTCCTCTGTCTCTTAATGTTTTATTCACCCTCATCTCAGCTTCATAAGGTTGTAAAAAATCTTAATGAAACTATGACTACACTTTGAAAGTGAATTTTCGTGGAACAGTGAAGAGTGGCAAGTAAATTAACAGCTTCTCCACCCAACAATTCAATCTTGACTGGTTCACTGATGTATGTGCTATTTAAACAATAACTTTGTCACTTTTGTTTACTGCACTGTCACCAGGACTTAGGAATTTAACAAATATTAAGTATGTATTGAATGTGTATTAAACCTTCTTAATTTTCTGTTTCCCTAGAGCTGTGTTTACTGGGTTGTTTTTAGAATTTCACTCCAAGCTTCTACATGAGTGATATGAGAAGTGTCTGTATTTTCTGGAAAACTTTGTCAGAAACTTTGTTTATTATACTATTTTATGTAATTGCCTACATGACAATTTCTCTCTATTTTCACTTGAAAGAAGACAAGTATTTCTGCTTTAAATTAGCATGCTTTAAAACCACTGATAAAAGAAACAAAAAATGTAACATTTCTTTATTTTGTCTTTACTTCCAGGAATATGAATCCAATTTAATATTCCATAGTTGAAACTCTATTGTGCTACAAAATGCATAGAAAACCAAATTCTATTACATTATTTCTTTCATCTAAAGGCAGTAATATATTTTTTCTTCTTAATATGGATAATTACATATGAGCAAGCCAGAATCTTTAATTATTAAACTTCCAATATTATTAAATATTATTTTATTAATATAATGTTTTTAGACTTCTAAGAAAAACTTTTGAAAGATATAGCCACTTTCCAGGCACTGTGCTAGCACTAAATGTGTGTAACAATATTATGGAACTTATCTCCTTTGGAGCAAATTAAAGTAAGATATGATTTACAGATAAGTGACGATGTGAGTTTCAAAAAGAGTAAAATACTCTTATGATAACTTGTTGGTGAATGAGGGTCTTTTGAAAGGGGATGGACATTAGAATGGGCTGACCTGATAGGACATGATAAGTCAAGACAGGATCGGGAAAAGAATCTGTGAAGAGTTACAGCATACTGAGCAGAAGTAGCAGAGTATCAGAAGACTCAACACTAAAAAAGAGCATTGGTTTCTCTAATAACTACAAAAATCCTCTCCAACCAAACAAACAAACAAACAAACAAAAAACTTTGACACTTGTATACTAAGCAAACAGGAGTACTGTTAGAGGTAAAGTTAGAAAACAAACAGAGATTGAATCAAGTAAGCCCTGTTAAGGATCTGATTTAATTTTACATACAACACAAATCTATTGAAGACATTTAAATAAAAAAATTATATAATCCCATTTATGATTTATTAAAATGACTGTCTGTCCTGGAGGAAAATGACTGGGTGAAAGTAGCTAGCACACTACTGCATCAGCTGAGAGGAGATGATCATCTGAACAAGGTTGATGGCAGAAAAAAAGTTAGTTTATACAATGTGACCTCAAATAAGTGATGATATAAATAGTGCTATATAAACTCTTAATTTGCATCTTTATATTAATCCATAAGACAGAAGGTTTAAAAAATAGTTTATTATAGTTAATTTAAATATCTATTTTAAAATGAATTCTAGAAACCCCCCAAATTATAACAATGCAAAAACACAATTCAACTAAGTCCAAAACGAGTATCAGAAAATTTTAATTCATAGATCTTAAGTTAATGATTATGGAATTTAAGACACAATTAATGGCTAGGGTTGGTGGCTCAGCCTGTAATCCCAGCACTTTGGGAGGATGAGGCAAGTGGATTGCCTGAGCCCGCAGGTTCGAGACCCACCTGGGCAACTTGGCGAGACCTCATCTCTACAATAAATCAAAAACTAGCCAGGCATGGTGGCGCATGCTTGTAGTTCTGGCTACTTGGAAGGCTGAGGTGGAAGGATCGCTGGAGCCCAGCAGGTTGAGGCTGCGGTGGCCGGGGGTGTGCCACTGCACTCCAGTCTGGGTGACAGAGTGAGATTCCAACTCAAAAAAAAAGACACCATTAATGATTAATAATGGAAGACAGTGGTAATCAATTGAAGAATTCTGGCATAATGTAAGCCTTTCAATTTTATCTATGTTGGGCAATTATAAATGAAATTCCAATTTATTCAAAAATCATTGGCAAAATATGCTATGGACAGATATAGCAACACCTACATGCAAATTGGAAATTTAAATTAAATGAAAAGTACTGGTGTGGATTTTTTAAAACTTTCTTGAATTTATCTGAAAGAAGAAATAAAGACTAAAAGTTAATACCACTTAAGGAAACAGTTATAATTCAGTCCTTAAGAGATACTTTTGCCTCTGGATTTAGAAATACAGAGATAAGTACTGGTTGATAGTAAGCGGCTGGATTGAAGTGAAATGTCTTGAACTAGAATTTCTGTTTGATGAACAGAATAGTATGGTAAATAGACCTTATAGTTTAGTCTCGGAGATTGATTTAATTAGTTCCAAATTAGAAAGTAAGTATTGAGATCCTCAGCTAAGAGGCTTCAATAGAGGGGACTCTTAAACATAATTTCTACATGATTTATGTTTAAAATTCAGTTTATTTCCTATAGGGAAAAAAAATGATTTAACTTGGTCTGAAACCTAAACCTCAGGGCTTTTTTTCTAGCAAAGAGGAATAGCTGGAGGATTTTACATTTATCATATCCTCAAGATGGAAAGAAATTGCTTAAAAATACATTCCCCCTGAGACCACATTTAAGCATTTCAACGATCACCCTGAACAGTCAAATTTGTAATGGAGGAAATAAAGGAGGTATCATAACCAGTTGAATTTGCTTAGAATATATCTATTACCAATTGTGACAACTGGATGGATGCAGAATTGCTGTTTTCAACATGATTTTGTCTAATCTGAAGTTTATAGTTATTTCTCAAAGGTACACATACTTTTTTATTTTTTAAATATATTTGCTATTTGGAAAAATGTAACTTCTTTTGGAATCTTTTGATATATATACAGAAAGACTCAAGATAAGCCTTAATAGTAAGTAGTAATGTCTTCAATTATTAAAAAAAATTAAAATGTACCCTGTGTCACTGAATGAAAGACTTTACTTCTAATAGTAATAACAATAATATAAAATAATGACTATAATTCTTTTTGAGGTTAATCAAGCTTGAATGTCATATGAAATAAAATAATAAGGTGAGAAGTATCTGGAGTCAATTTAAAAAGCCTCTAGGGATATGTCTGTGTTGCTTACACAAAAATGCAGCAGACATCTAAGTTAAACTCTCTTGTTTTGATGAAAAATGCCAAACTCTGTAAAATATTAAGAAGGTTTATTCTGAGCCAAATGTAAGTGACTTAGGCTCATAGCATTGTTCCAAGAAATCCTAAGAACATGTGCCTGAGGTAGTTGAATAGCTGCTTGGTTATATACATCTTAGGGAGGCAGAGGTTACAAAAAACCATAAATCAATATATGTGATACATACGTTGATTGGCTCAGGAAGACAGAACATCTCTAAGCAGGAGCTTTCAGGTCATAGGTTGATTCAAAGATTTTTGTGATTGGCAATTGATAGCAAGAGTTAGGCTCAGTCTAAAGAAATTTGAAATAAGTAAAAGAAATGCTGATTCAAGGTAAGAGGCAGCTGGGGAAGACAAAGTTTTTGACATGTAGATAAAGTCTCTAAATAGCAGAGAATAGGTGATAAGTATCTTAAAAGGTGGTCCAAGTCTAGGAGACCCCAGAAAAAGATTCTAACCGATACAAAAGATCATAAAATATTTTTGATTTCCTTCTTCATCTGTTATGTTACATTATGCCAGAATCATTCTGGAAAGTAAGTCATGTTATATAGGATTAATAAAAACCCATCAGACTCCCAGGCCTCTTAGTTAGAAATTTGGCAAGAGGGAGAAAACAAATGATCAGAGTTTAGTCTTCACTTAGGATAAGAAAATAAAATATTATGCAAAAATGGATGAGTTAAAAGTTGTTTAATTGAAGTCTAGACCCCTTTTTCCTTGCTGTTGGTTTCTGATATTTCTTGGTAACTTAAAAACAAGAAACTTCAGATGAAGCAAAATAATTATTTTTTTACCTCCATAGGATTCTTTCATATGTGATTTTATTTTCTGGATGATGCATATGAGAAGTGACCTCAAAATAATCAGAATTATTTTTTGAGGGGCAAGTCTTTTGTAGTACTGTCTTCTCCCACTAGGTAAGTGTTCTAGGAATTCATTGGTATCAATGTACCAGTTAGCATTGTTGTGTTGTGCTTCAGTGAATTTTTATTTTGGAGATTCTTTCAATGCATTTGCCCATATCATGATGCTTGATATAAAGTGCACCTGTCTACACCTTGCTGAGTGGTCAGCAGTTCTTCATCAAAAATGTCATGACTCCCATGCTCCACCCTCTGTATTTGCCCAATCTTGTCCCAAGCTACTTTTTTTTTGTTTCTTCAGTGAAAAACATCCTCAAAGGGAAATGTGTTGTCAATGTGGAAGAGGTGAAACAAAAAAATGCAGACATGCTAAAAAGCATCAAAATTGACAAGTACATAAACTGTTTTCAGCAGGGAAAAATGTGTCCCACTAGGTGAATTACATCAAACAGAGAACACTCTGAAGGTGACTAAAGTTTAAACATGCAACAATAAATATGTGGAAGCAAGATGGTGATGGAATAGGTCAGAGTGTGAGAGTCTTCACAGAAGTGAGTGCCTATAAAGATTCTCTGCATGAGTGGGTGAGTGTGTGCCAGTGAGTGACTGAAAGTCTCTCTGAGGGGACACTTGGGTTCATGCACCTGGGGCTTTCCTCTGGAGGTGACTACAATCCACCACCACCCTGAGATTGAAGCCCCCAGCATGTAGGGTTGTCTGCCATTCTCAGGACACTCAAGAGAAGACGGCAAAGAACAGCTGCTCCGCAACAGCTTGGATCTGGCCCACATCATCACCTGCAGCAGCAGAGTAGGAAAGAGCTGCAAGAACCATGGAGAAGGCAGGGTGTGGAAATCTGAAATGGAGTAGTCCGTGGTATGTCTGACCCACACTGAGAGCACAACCTTATCCACCTGAGTTGAGAGTGGAGGGGAGGGGCTAAAGACCAGAGCCATTCCTTAAGCCGGTGGTGGCAGCTGAAAGAGGCATGGCAGCTGAAAGGGACCTGGAGTTACAGAAACAGGCAGGGTGAGTTTTGTTTGTTTGTTTTGTTGTTTTAGTTTGCGGGTTTTTTATTCACTCTTTCATTCTGTTTTTGTTTACATTTTCATACTTCTTTTGTTTATGTTATTTTGGGGGTTTTTTTGTTTAGATTTTCTGTTTGTGTATGGGTATGTTTAAGGGTGAGTACATCAACAGGTCTTTTTGTTTGTTTGTGTGAATGTAAACATTTTTGTGTTTGTATTTTCTGTCTTTGTTTCTCTGTTTATTTATTAGTTGCTATGTCTATTTACCTGCTTCTTCTTCTCCCTCTCCACCTTCCTATTGTCTTCCTCCTACCTTTTTCCATTATTTTCCTTTTTCTTATCTTATTTTGCTTTCAAGGGACAAATATACACCCCCACTGCATGGACAGATTTTAAGGCAGTGGAAAGTGGATTCTAGGGGCCCCTCATATTTGTCAGCAGATACTAAGATCTGCAGATAGCTTCTGAATCACAGCTCCCTCTTTAATTAAATCTCCAAACTTCAGAAAGCACAGTCCCTCATCCTCAGCCTAGCTTCAAAATTGAACAAAGTGAGAGGATCTACATAAGGAAGAATAGGAGATTGAACAAACTGAAATAAAAGCTATCCCCCTATCACTGAACAACAGAATTAAAGAAGAGGGTAAAAAAGGTGGATAAGGGCGGAAAAACTGGACAAATGAAGAAAAAGCAAAGGAAAAATATGGGTCTCATACAAACTCCTGGGAGGACAACAACTGACAACAACTTTGAAACTCAAACAATGAAGAGCCCCCCAAAAGACTGGTCTCAAACTACAAACCCAGATATCAAGATATTAATAGAAAGAATAAATAGAAATGAGGAGAGATAAGAGTAAAGAATGAAGGAGTTGATAACTGAGGTAACAGCAATAAAGAATACAGTGAATGAAATAAATACCAAACTGATAAGCATGGAAACCAGAATTAACCAAGTAGAATAAAGAATCTCAGAACTTGAGGACCAAAATATGGAATTAACCCAAACTGTTAAAAACATAGAAAAGAAGCTTAAAAACAGAGAACAAAGTCTCCAAGAGATGAGCGATTATATAGAGAGACTGAACCTAAGATTAATTGGCATCCCTGAGGCAGATAGACAAAGAGCACCCTGGACAAACATTTCGTGAAATTAGCCAAGAAAATTTCCCCTATCTCATAAGAGGTGTGACCATTCAAACACAACAGATTCAGAGAACCCCTACAAGACAAAAATGAGAAGGACAACTCCTAGACACATGGCAATTTGCTTACACAAAGAAGATATAAAAGAAAAAATTCTAAAAACAACAAGAAAGGTCAGACTACCTGTCAGGGAAGACCAATTATAATAGCAGCAGACTTGTCTACAGAAACACTTCAGGCTAGGGAAGATTGGAGACCAATATTCAAAGTTCTCAAAGATAAACAATTTCAAGAATTACCTACCCAACTAAGCTAAGTTTCATCAGTGATGGAAAATTAAACTTTACCAGACATTCAATTCCTAAGAGTTTATGCCACCCCCAGACCAGCTCTATAAGAAACACTTAAGAAAGTGATAAACAGAGAAGTAAAAAAAATGAACAATAATGCCCTTCCCAAGAATGCAGAAAAAAGATTAAAAATACACATAAATCAACTCAAAAATCAAAAGAAACACAACAACAAACAAACAGCATCAACAACACACTCTATAATAACCTCATGATGGGGATAAACTCTAACATCTCAATAATTAGCCTGAATGTGAATGCACTAAATCCACCAGTGAAAATACATAGAATAGCCAGGCTCGGTGACTCAGACTGAAATCCCACTGGGGCGAGTGGGAGGCTGGGGCGAGTGGGTTGCCTGAGCCCGCGGGTTCGAGACCCACCTGGGCAGCAAGACCTCATCTCTACAATAAATAAAAAAATCAACTGGGTGTGGTAGTGCACATCTATAGTTGCAGCTACTTGGAAGGCTGAGGCGGAAGGATCACTGGAGCCCAGCAGGTCGAGGCTGCGGTGGCCGGGAGGGGCCACTGCACTCCAGTCTGGGTGACAGAGCGAGACTCCAACTCAAAAAAAAAAAAATACATAAAATGACAAATTGGATACATTTTATCAAGATGCAACAATAAGTTGTCTCCAAGAGACTCATCTTACTAGAAAGGACACTCACAGACTCAAAGTAAGTGGATGGAAAACAAATTTACAGGCAAACAGAACACAAAAGAAAGCAGGAGTTACAGTCTTAATATTAGACAAAATACTTTTTAAGTTATCAAAAGTTTAAAAAGATATAGAAGGTCACTATGTAATGATAAAAGGTTCAATCCATCAACAAGAAATATCCATCCTAAATCTATATGAACCCATCATAGGAGCACTAGATTTCATAATGCAGTTTTAGGTAAACACAAAAAAAGAAATTGACTCTAACACTATCATTGCTGGGGACTTAAATACCCCAATAACAACCTTAGACAGATTATTAAGACAAAAAATCAATAAGGAGATCTGGAACCTCAACGTGATGCTTGACCAAATGGACTTAATTGATACCTACAGAGCACTCTACCAAACAACCACAAAATGTACATTCTATTCATCACCACATGGAATGTACTCTAAGATCAACCACATCCTCTGTCATAAATCAAGTATAAACAAATTTCATAAGATTGAAATCCTGCCATGCATCTTCTCAGACTACAGTGGCATAAAAATAAATATCAGCATCAATAAATTTCCTCCAAAACTCACAAAGACGTAGACACTAAACAGCATGATGCTTAACAACTCCTGGGTCAACATGGAATTCAAAACAGAAAATAAAGATTTGAAAACAAATGAAAATGAAGAAACATCTTACCAAATGAAAATGAACAAATGAAAATGAAGAAACATCTTACCAAAATCCCTGGGATGTCATGAAAGAAGTTCTAAGACGGGAATGCAGATCTCTATGAAAACACATGAAGAAAATAGAGCCGGGCTGGGGTGAGTGGATTGCCTGAGCCCACGGGTTCGAGACTCGCCTGGGCAGCAAGACCTCATCTCTACAATAAATCAAAAACCAGCTGGGTGTGGTAACATGCGCCTGTAATTCCGGCTACTCGGAAGGCTGAGGTGGAAGGATCACCAGATCCCAGTGGGTCAAGGCTGTGGTGGCCGGGAGCGGCCACTGCACTCCAGTCTGGGCGATGGAGTGAAACTCCAACTCAAAAAAAAAAAAAAAAAAAAGGAAAAGAAAATGGAAAGATCACAAGTTAACAGCCTAGCAAACCACCTAAGGAAGCTGAAAAAACAAGACCACCAAAACCCTAACTTCAATCCAGAAGAATCCAGATCACCAAAATAAAAGCCCAAATTCGTGACATAAATATAATACAAAAAAATCAATGAAACAAGAGCTGGTTCTTTGAAAAGATAAGGAGGTTTAATGGAACCCAAACTAGACTGACCAAGAAAAAGAGATAAAAAGCCTACATAAACATAATCAGAAATGCAAAAGATCAAGTCACAACTGACCTCAAAGAAGTATGAAAGATTATCAGAGATTACTATATACACCTGTATGGAAACAAACTCAAAAATCTAAATGAAACGGAGAACTTTCTGACATCACACAACCTCCTCAGGTGGAAACAAGAAGAAATTGAGACTCATCTCAAAAATCATTCACAATGACAGGGTAGGCTTCATCCCCGGGATGCAGGGCTGGTTCAACATCCACAAAACCATAAGCGTAATTCAACACATCAACAGATGTAAAAGCCAAAACCACATGATTATATCATTAGACATGGAAAATACTTTCGATAAAATCCAACACTCCTTCTTGTTAAAAACCCTTGAACATCTAGGCATAGAAGGAACATACCTCAAAATAGTAAGAGCCATCTATGAGAAACCCACAGGCAACATACTACTAAACAGATATGAATTGGAACCATTTCCCCTGAAAACTGGAACAAGACAAGGATGCCCACTCTTACCCTTTCTGTTCAATGTAGTATTGGAAGTTACCGATAGAGGAACCAGGCAAGAGAAGGAAATCAGAGGTATCCGAACAGGAAAAGAGTAAGTCAAATTATCCCTCTTTGCAGACGACATGATTCAACACTTTGAAAACCCAAAAGAATCTTTCAAAAACCTCCGTGTACTGATAAAGAACTTTGACAATGTCTCAGGACATAAAATAAATGTGCAAAAGTTGGTCGCATTCCTATCCACCAACAAAAAACCAACAGAAATCCAAATAAAAAGCACAATCCCATTCACAATAGCCACAAGAAAATTGAAATACCTTGGCATCTTCCTAACCAGAGACATGAAAGATCTTTAAAATGAAAACTACAAAACATTGCTCAAAGAAATCAAAGATGACACAAACAAATGGAAAAATATTCCATGCTCAGGGATTGGTAGAATCAACATTATTAAGATGTCCATCCTACCCAAGGCAATCTACAGATTCCATGCAATATTCACTAAATTACCAAGATCATTCTTCTTAAACCTGGAAATAACAATGTAGGAATTCATATGGAAACATAAACAATCATGAGTAGCCAAAACAACCCTCTGCAAAAAACAAAACAAAAAAACAAACGGGATGTATCACACTTTCAGACTTTAAACTTTATTATAAAGCTACAATAATCAAAGTAATCTGGTATTGGTACAAGAACAGACATATAGACCAATGGAATAGGATAGAGATTCCTGAAGCAAAATTTCGATTTCTCAACCAACTCATCATTGACAAAGCCTCTACCAATAACCACTGGAGAGAGAAGAACCTATTCAGTAAACGGTGCTGGGAAAACTGGCTGTCCACATGTAGAAGATTAAAACAAGACCCCTACCTATCATCATACATACAAATCAACTCTAAATGGATCAAAGACCCAAACATAAGACCTCAAACTATAAGAATGTTAGAAAATGCAGGAAACATCCTTATGGAAATTGGAACTGGTAACCAATTCTTGATCAAAATCCCAAGTGCCCATGCCATAAGAGATAAGATAGACAAGGGGGACCCCATCAAGCTGACACGCTTCTACAAAGCCAAAGAAACCATCAAGAGAGCAGGGAGACAGCCCATAGATTGGGAAAAAATATTTTTCAACTGTATATCTGACAAAGGCCTAATATCCAGGATCTACAAGGACCTCAAAACTGACAAAAAGAAAAAAAACCAAACAGCTCATTACAAAGTGGGCAAAAAATACGAATAGACACTTCTCAAAATAAGACGTATGTGCAGTCAACAGATACATGAAAAAATGCTCAGCTTCACTAGTCATCAAATTATTGCAAATTAAAACCACACTGAGATACCACTTAACTCCAGTCAGGATGGCCATCATCACTAACTGAAAAACCAACAGATGCTGGAGAGGATGTGGGGAAGAGAGAACACATCTACATTGTTGATGGGATTGCAAACTAGTACAACCACTGTGGAAAACAGTTTGGCAATTCCTGAAAGATCTAAAAAATCAACCTTCCCTATGACCCTGCAATTCCCCTACTGGAAATATACCCAGAGGAACTCAAATCACATGAATATTTATTGCAGCACTATTCACAATAGGGAAAACATGGAACCAACCATGCTGCCCATCAAGCACTGAATAAAACAAAAATGTAGCACAAATTCTCAATGGAATATTACGCAGTCATAAGGAAGGACAAAGTTAAGAACTTCACAGCAATGTGGATGAGTTTAGACTCTATAATACCGAGTGATCTATCACAAAAACTAGGAACTGTATACCACATGTTCTCTTTCATAAGTGGTCTTGAACAATTATCATAATACTATAAGAAAGAGATTGACAGTAGTGGGAAACTGCTGGGGGATTGGAGGTAGGATTGGCAGTAGTAAGAAACTGCCAGGGAAGGGGGGGGCACAACTCATCAAAAGGATATCTGCATCATGAACATTTATATACCTAATCCTCAATTGTACCCCATATCTTTAAAATTAAAAAAATAAAAATAAAAAAAGACATAATTTTTTATAAATACTTTTGTTGTTTGGGGAGTACCACCTCATATATCCATAACATTTGATATGTGAAATGAGTGTTAGTCCAGAAATACTTTTTAAAATTTATTCCCTGCTCTATACAAACATATTCTCTTTAGAATTTTGTAAACTATTTTAGCTATATTGTAATATTTTTCTAACATCTTCTACTTTTTTTACACTGTTCATAATTTCATCTCTAAAGTTGAACCAGAAAACAATGATTTCTTTAAAATATCTGTTGCATTTAATTATATCTAAAATATGCTCAGATTTTGGAAGACATCTCCAAAGTGAGATGAAGTTAACCCAACCATTTTATCAACATAAAAGTGAATGGAAACAGACACTTTTTTTATATTTTATATGTACACCAGTCCACATTATCCATTTTATTTTATCTTTTTTAGGACTACACTTGGGCAAAAACACCCTTTTTTATATCATTCCTCCCTTGAGATTTAAAAGTCAATCTTAAAGAGAATATACTGAATTATTATGATGTTGATCATCACTTGAATGAGTTTCCCATATTTTAAATTCATTCCAGAACACTTGCACATAAAACTTTTGTTATTGTTTTATTAATATTATATACATTTCTTAGAGTTTAACGTTCAACACAGGAGATTTGTAACAGTTTAAATGATACATATTCCCCCATCAATGCTGTTGAAATCACTATTTTATCACATGTTACCTCTAGATTGATACCCTTTGTTCTCTGGACATTCACAGTTATTTGAATGCATAAATTAATAACTGAATGTGTGTTCTTGGTTTTCTCAATGACTGATTCATGAAGTAACTTGGGAACCCTTGGGATAAGTCACCGAACTAATGAATTTTTCATTAGAGGTTCTTTTATAAACTTTTTATCTCTTGAGTAAATACTTAAGTTTAAATCTAGTATTCACCAAGCAGCTTACTGTTCGTTCTTATGTTAATGAGAAGGCTAATTGCAAATTTCCCTAGATAATCTCAGTGTCAATTATTCATGAATCACCGACAACAGACATGACATTTCCGAGTGACAGCTTTCAATCCTTTTGTTTACAAGTTTAAATATGTGCAGGGTGTTTTAAAAGATTTTAAACACTAAGATTGCCAAAAAGTAAGTTTAAAAGAAAAAAATAATAAAATTACTGAAATTTGAATACCTGAAATGTTGGTTTTAAGGTTATGTATGACTAACGTGGTTCTAAATATGAAAATCTCAAAAAATATATAGAAAACGCTTTAATGCATTATTGGATCGATGTTCTTGAATTAAACTGTTCCATTCCAAAAAAAAATTAATTCCATTCTATATATACATATATAATCATGACTTTTTTTGTATAACGAATAATATTAAATTGCAATACAAATTAATACAACACTAAGTGAAATTTGGCTTTATAATGTTTTCCTGTATTTTCTCAAAAAGTTGTCTTTCTCTATAGTTAATGAGTAATAAATGTTTCTATTTGTGGTATCTGTACACTCTCACATCCATACATTTATATCATGGTCTGTCATTTTCAAATTGAATTTATCTTTAGCAGTAGTTGTTTCTCATGCTGGTCCCAAGTATTTGCATTTTGGGAGTGCAATTTTATTTTTACTTCTCACTGTGTATGAGGTTTCATGACTTCTCATCATATTTTAAATAGTTTTATGATTTAGAATCTTGGTAGCATTGACTTCAAAATTTGTACTCTAGACTTTTGCATAGAATAAGTGTTCCAATCAAGTGAAGGAGTTTATAAAGATTTCGTAGCAAGAAAAAGGACTGAAGAAAATAGAAACACAAAAAACAGACTGGTCATTTCACAGTTACTCTCCTTTTAAGGCAGGGGCAAAGAAGCACACCACAAAAAGAACTGTTTGGAAAAAAGAAGAACTGATTGGCTATCATCGGATTATTTCAGGAAAAGGATGAAAACTAAAGGAACTTCATTATCATGCAGAGTGAAGCTGGTCTGCTTAAAAAATTAGACTGTTCTCTTTCTCTCCCAATTTCTGAGAAGATTCTGTTTCGGGTTGGTAACATGGAACTTCAGCATGAGTGACTCTGTTTTGATTTATAGTTTGGTCTATTGGGACTGAGTGTAGAAGCTCAGTCTTAAACAATAGTCTCCTATAATTTTTATTTACCAGTAGATTGATATCATGATTAAAAAATATTTCTCAGCGTATAAAAACATGTAACTGCTTACTTTTCAATGAAACAAATGGCCACATAATATTTTTGGTAACTATTAAGTAAAATATTAAAAATAGAATTTTTCAGTCTGAGATATATGTAAATTGTGAATTATATAGAAAGGGCAATGGATGATTATTTAAGCATGCCTAGCTTTGACAAAATTCAGAAGTCCAGTGGTAACTTACCTCTTTTAAACTCTGTATTTAACAGTATTTCTATTAAGTATTTTTTCTAACTCTGTTTTTCTGATTATTTAAATTCCTGTTTCCCTGTTAGTTATGGTCCTCCAACTTTCCCTCTTCTAATTTATTAGTAAAACAGTTTTTAGACCTCCATTATTGTACTTTTAAAGCCGCTTTCATATATATGGATAACATGTATCAATATTAACTTTTTAAGAATTTTATATGAGGCTTTTTTTACAGAGGGAAAGAGACACAGTTGTTTTTTTTTGTTTTTTTTTTTGAGTTGGAGTCTCACTCGGTCGCCCAGACTGGAGTGCAGTGGCCTCTCCGCCACCGCAGCCTCGACCTGCTGGCCTCTGGCGATGCTTCAGCCTCAGCCTTCCGAGTAGCCAGAATTACAGGCACGCGCTACCACGCCCGGCTGATTTTTTGATGTATTGTAGAGATGAGGTCTCGCCTGCCCGGACGGGTCTCGAACCCGCGGGCTCAGGCAATCCACTCACCTCAGCCTCCCAAAGGCGCGGGATTACAGGCTGAGCCACCGAGCCCGGCCCGAGACATAGTTTGTTACTTGCATCTTGAAAACAGAATAGCTGAATGACTACCATATTCAAGATTAAATCACTCTAGGCCAGGCATGGTGGAGACTCAGTCTTTAATCCCAGCACTTTGGGAGGTTGAGGTGAAAGGATGGTCCTGGGGTTCGAGACGAGCCTGGGCAACTTGGTGAGACCTCATTTCTACAATAAATCACAAAAACTAGCTGGGCATGGTGGCGTGCATGTGTCTTCCAGCTACTTAGAAGACTGAGGCGGAAGGATTGCCTGAGCCCAGCAGGTCCAGGCTGCGGTGACCATGAGCGTATCACTGCATTCTAGCCTAGGTAACAAGAGTGAGACTCCAACTAAAAAAAAAAAAAAAAAACCCAAAACACTCCATATTTGAGTCAATTCTTAGTGTTCTTTGAGAGTTACATGTATCTGTGTCTATTTAATGAGAAAATGAGACATAGAGAGTTTAATTAATTTTTCCAAAGTCCCATACCTAAAAACTCTATGAACCTGTATTCAAATCATCACTAAAAAAATGACTATTCTCTCTCTCTCTCTCTCTCTGTCTCTCTCTCTCTCTCTCTCATGATAGAAAATATATACCTCATCATTCTGTTTAAACTGAGCACAGCTATCTTAAACGATGACCCATACCTAAAATGCATACCTGATTCTCAATTGCAGATTAACAGATAAAATCCATCATCTAATTAACTAATTTAATAAACACAGTCCACCCTTCCAACATAATGCCTTTGACTCTAACCTTACCACACTACTTGTATTTTTTAAATGCATGTCATGATGTTTCATGTCTCAGAGCTTTTTCACACACAAAAATAAAAACCATGAAGAAAGACCATTTGTCCTTCTTCTAATACAACTCATCCTAAAACTTCTGTAATGTTACCCAAAACAAGCCCACCCTCATACGAGATGTATAAAGATTTCCATTATCTCTCTAAAACACATTGCCCAGTGTCCTGGCGTTGACTAATTTTTTGTTTTGTCTAACCCATGACCTCTTAGAGAGAAAGGTCTTTGTCTTGACTGACTTTACAACTTGACACCCTGAGTGGTGCTTCATACAGTCGCCTTTAATAAATTTGTGTTAAATAAATACATGAATCGTGCTGCCATAATTCATCACCATCTCTGTGTGTGCATGGATTCTCATTTACAGGTTCTTACAGTCAATGCCACTCTCCTGGTTACCTCATGCACCAGAAATGCCTCCCATTTGTCAACCTTGTGATAAATACCCTGACTGTCCCAATGCCACGGCATTAATCTGGCATCATCCTGGTTCTCTTTGCTTCTTGTCTCAATGTTGCACTTTCTCTTTATCCAACTGTTCATTAATAATGCTCAGAGCTTTGGGGAATTTAACCTTTGGCATAGAACCACAGCTTTAATTACCTCACTCTTCACATTAATGGTCTTCCAGGGGATGCTCACTGACCACAGAGATACAAGGTCATGCACTTTTCAGTTTGTATACTCTGTTGGGATTTATGAAACACATTGGCCACCCAGACCAGAAATCAAAATGGCCACTGTGGTTACCACAGTTTCTATGATGGCAAAAATATTAAAACAAAACGATTAAAGTGAAAAGTTAAAGACTGATTTCCGTCCTAGTCATCTTTTCTCTTCTTAGTAACTGGAGCATGTGCATATTTACACACAAGCACGCTTTCTTACCTATCTTTATTTTGAATAAAAATGTACCACCAGTGAGTGATATGTGTTTGTGGATGTATGTGGATATCTGCGCATTTGTTTATGGTCATAGTTGTTGTTATTACTTAAGGACACGAAGAAATATGCTCTGAAGAAAAGTAATGGACTCTTTCTGATTGTCACATCTGTCTTATCTCTCTGAAATTTGTTCCCCACTCTCCTTTGTTACAAGCTGGGTATGTAGTACTATTTATCAAATACTTATCAAATATTTATCAAACACCTACCTCAGTATTAAAAGTTTTTTTAACTCTTTCTCTTAGCAACAAATTTGTGTTACAATAGCATTATTAGTTTTATAAAATAAAGTTGGGTAGGGATGAGTGTATTTAAGTGGTTAAGTATATGGGTAGGGGAGTCAGATAGAGCTTGATTCAATGTCAGCTCTAAAGCTCAGATGTCATGTATCCTTGGAAATGTTCCTAAATTCTACTTTTGTTTTCTCATCTGATTAATTGAGAATCGCAATCTCTTAGTAGGAATTGTCTCACTGGACAACCCGAGGGAGAGATACTGACAACCCAAGGGAAGCTCAGCCAGGAATTGTTGTCAAGAAGGCAAAAATTGCAGGTGTTACCCCTGTACCTTCCACTCCCAAATACTCTTTTTTAAAAAATTGATCCGATGGAGAAAACGGTAGCGATAAAATCTTCTATGGGCTCTCCCCTCTCATCTCTCCTTTCACACTTTTCTTTCTTAAACCTTAGGAGAGAAATGTATATTAATCACCCACATGGGATATTATTAAGTTACAAAAGAAGCACCCAGGATAAGAGACAGAGGGAAAGAGACAGAGTCATGAAAAGAGAGTGGGAAATCCTGATACTTCCTTTGATTAAAGCAACACCTCTGTCCATATAGTCATACCCTCTGAGGAATGGGTTAACAATAAAAGTTTACTTTTTGTGTTTAATAGTCATGTATCCAAATTTGCCAAACATTTATACATGTTTGAATAACTAGATACTAATAGTTATTATAAAGATAAATATGTTAGAAGGAAATGTATTTTGCTAAAAATTAGACAATATTAATTATAATCCAGATACATTTTTATGCTGTAAAGTAACATGACATAATAGTTGATATGACTTTCTGCCATAAATAGAGTTAGTATGTGAGAATAAAATTCTGTGAGAAAAACCTGTTAATATGATTTAAGGGGAAAATGAAGGCATACAATTGCCAACTGTTGACAAAGAGCTTTTTGTTAGTTTTTTAAATGCTGATGGGCATCAAATTGCTGTGATATTTATAATTTCATTGTATGTATTTAAACAATGATGCCAATATCAATTTAATATTCTCGTAGTTTTGCTGTTGTTGTCAGATGACACCATGCATATAAAGAGAATAATACAGCACCACAGCACCTATTAAATTCTTAAATATGTTAGCTATCTTAAAAAAAAAGAAACTAAATTAAACATGTAATTAATTTTCAAAGAAATAACATGACATGGAAAAAACAAACATTTAAGTACCATAAATAATATCACAGAATACACAATATTTTCTTTCTTATTTAGCTGGACATGTTTTAGACATCATGTCAACTACGTATGTTAAAAATGACATGCATCTTTAAAACATGGTATTAATTAACCATTCCTTTTTAATAACTTGTTATCATAAAGTTACAGGTGAGTATTGAATACATATGTTTTGGTCAATCCAACACAATTGACCTCTACTTCCCGAGTACTGCTCCCTCTTTCCTTGAAAAACTTATCCTCCCCAGTTGCTTCCAAATGTTTTGGGTACAGCCACCTCTTACTGACTCCTGATTATGGGGCTGGGCCTTGTCCCCTGCTTTATGAATCAGACTTTCTCTAATATTTTTAGTCCAGGGACATACAGATGACTTGAACCAGATTAATCCATATCCCTCCCTGAGGCTTTTCAAAGTGGAGCTGGAAAAAGAAATATATATATATATATATATGCTTTTCTTATTGGAGATGCAAGCTGTTTGAAGAATCAGTTAATTTCAGGGGGATTCCTACTATGTGGCAGGGGAGAGTTGAAAAGCGAAGCTGGAGAGTGGTAAAAATATGAGACTTAAACACAAAGATACTGGGTAAAGAGGACAAGAAGAAATCAGAGAGATCTCGGTGAAATTAAACAATTTCATATAAAGGACTTATAACTATGGACAGAGTACAAAGGTTAGTGACAGTTTACCTTCATTTTAAGGTCTGGCATGGTGTGGATGCTATTATGTGCTTTGTGCTGGAAGCTAGAGAAGGGTTGGTTTCCCCCCCAATCAAAATGAACTGACTTGAAACACAAGGAATTCTGCCCCACAAAATAAAAATGTAGCAGCGACACAATGCTAAAATCATTAGTAGATATTCTGACTATTTTATCCTCTCGAACATCATGCCTTATAATGCATTCACATTTGAAAAGACAACACATCATACAAAGAATGATATTAAACTGGTAGCTTAGAAACCTGCTACTTGGTATACAAATGATCTAATTATTCTATTCTATTTAAATTAGTCTAAAGAGGCCAGTCATGGTTCACGCCTGTAATCCCAACACTTTGGAATACCCAGGTGGGAGGATTGCTTGAACCCAGGAGTTCAAGACCAGCCTAGACAACATTACAAGACCTCATCTCTACAAAAAATAATAATATTAAAAAAATAGCTGTGCATGGTGACTTGTATCTGGAGTCCTAGCTACTTGGGAGATTGAGGTGGGAGGATCGCTTGAGCCTAGGAGTTTCAGGCTGTGGTGAGCCATGATTGTGCCACTGTACTCAACCTGGGCAACAGAATAAGAGCCTGATTCAATAAATAAACAAATAAATATACAAACAATGAATTAGTTTCTAAGAACAGTGTATTTTATTTAAATAGTTAGAAATTATAAACAGACTATAGATAAACACTATTAATTGATCACTAAGTGATCAGGATAACATTTTTCTCATTTTAATGAGAACCCTAACCCTAACCCTAACACAAGAAAAACATTTTATAAAAACTTTAAAAAAACATGAGAAATGCAGAAACAAAGAATAAACTAGTTTAGTCAGAATTTTTGAATTCCAACATAATATAATCATGACTGCAATCTATTTTACACTGAAAGCACTTAATTGAAATATTTAGCTTCCCTCAGTAACCACATATTAAGGAGCATGACGGCTAAGGATACTCAGATATACATAGGGTCCTTAAATGAAATAGTGACTAAAAGTATTATTGTTTACTTTTCTATCTGTACCATTTAACAAGGAGCCAATGAGGTCTGAATTATGTTACAGACATGTTTGTCAACTTCAGAGTCGAGTAATTGGATTAACAGCTAAGGAAATCTAAAAGAGATATAAAATGTACCACCAGTTCAGCATGACTTGATTGTTTTATTGTATCATCCATTTTCACTGCAAATTAACATAGTATATGGTGAATTTACTCATTTGAGGCTGCAATGGAAAATATTGGCCTTTTAAACAATCTCGGTATCATGACTTAATGTTTATCATTCTCATTTAAGCTTCTTTTGCACCCTAGATGAAATAGTAAACTTTTCTAATTTCCTTAGATGGTTCTGTAGAACTTTTTTTCTTCTATGAAACAGAGTTTCACTATGTTGCACAGGCTGGCCTCAAACTCCCTGGATCAAAAGATCCCTCCCACCTCAGCCTCTCTAGTAGCTGAGACTCGCAGGTACCCACTATCATGTTCGGCTCTATATAATTAATTTTAAAACAATGTTCAGCTAATAAAATATAGTAAGAGACAGACATGTGTCTGAGGTTAAGAGGAAGATCATTTACATGCTAAATTACATCTTAGTTCACATTCTATGAATTAATAAAAGCACTGATAATAGGTTTTGCCGTGTTGATTCATCTGGTTTACGGAATAAGACTTAAAAAATGATACTTTCCAAAGAAAATCTACTTTTTTTTTTTAGGAAAAAGTAAAATTGTAGCTGTAGAAATATTGATATTTATAAATAAAGTAATTAAACACATTATAGACATAGACACACCATTACTAATGTTGCATACGTAGCATTTGCTATTCTAATTTCTTTAAAAAAATTATATTAGATTGCATTTTACTTATTTTTCTAAGTAAGTAATATACATGGTTTAAAGTTACTTTTATTTTTATAATACTTTGGCAACTTACTAGAAAACAAGTGTGGATTTATCACTGCACTTTGCATTTAATAAAATTGACTACAAATGTGCCTCTGTATCATTGTTTTAAATGCAGTATTTTCTTTAGGGTCACAACAACACTTTACTAAACAAGCGAATAACACAAATGATTTTAATTGATGGCCACACAATAGAGCTTTGTTTACTGACTAATCCAGTGGAGTATACTAAAAGTTTTCCTAATTGTACTATATTTACAAACCCTTACCTAACCTGGCATTCCGATGGAAATTCTTATCAAAGTTGTCAAGAGAAAACAATAACACATTTTTTGTTGCAATCAAATGTAGCAATACATTTCATAATTTGGATATCAAGGACGTTAATATTGGTGTTAACATGTTCTTCAAACGTCTATAAATGCCTGGATGTTGTCTGAGAGAACTTGACAATAGAAACATTGTTTTCTGGGCTTGGTGGCTCAGCCTGTGATCCCAGCACTTTGGGAGGCCGAGGTGAGTGGATTGCCTGAGCCTGCGGGTTCGAAATCCGCCTGGGCAACTTAGTGAGACCTCATCTCTACAATAAATAAAAAAATTCGCTGGGCGTGGTAGCGTGTGCCTGTAGTTCCAGCTACTTGGAAGGCTGAGGCGAAGGATCGCCAGAGCCCAGCAGGTCGAGGCTGCGGTGGCCGGGAGCGGCCATTGCACTCCAGTCTGGGCAACAGAGTGAGACTCCAACTCAAAACAAAACAAAACAAAACAAAACAAACAAACAAACAGAAATACTTGTTGCAGAATATTTAGTAGAAACTAGGGAAAGACCAGTGACAGTAAAAAATGACTTCACCAATTTTTCATTTAAATGCAAATTATCAGGTAATTTAGCGTGACTTAGCAAAAAAAAAAAAAAAAAAATATATATATATATATATATATATATATTTGTCCAACAGCAAAACTTTAACCTAAAAAATGAGTTTTGACTGGAAGGATTATGAATATTCAGAGTGGCAGATTATTGTGGTTATTTTCAAGGAGAGACAAAAGAAACAAGTTGAAAACTAAATACAGGCTAGGACTCTTTCTGCTACTGATATATAGGTCTATCATAGAAGACAAATAATTTAACAGCCGACTTCTAAAGTACCTACTAGAGTGAAGTGTTTATGATTCAAGATAGAGGATTTAAAAATGGGTTAATCTATGTGACACCTTTTCTCATTTTACCACCCTTGCAAATTCAGATGAATGAAATTCTTTTTCTGAACAGAATCAATTTCAACAGAGAACAGACCACTTACTATATAGTGAAAACTAATAAAACTGCCACTCAAATAAGGAAATTTGCAGTCACAATTTCTATGCTATGAAGAAATGGACAGAAAAGTGAAATAAAATGTATTGAATTTTCTTCATTAAGCAGTAGCAATGAATACAAATATTTCACTTTCTAAAAGCATTTATTAAAAAACCAGGAGAGTCATGAAATTTACTGAAGAACATTATTACAAACTCTACAAAATTTAGTCAGAAAATTGGTTAATAATATGAGAGAATATTTCTTAATAAGGATGACTTTGCATATGTAATTATATTTAACCTGAGGTAAATGTTTAGACAATGTACTGAGAATAATATAAAGTATTTAGGACCTGAATTGCATACAAAATATTGGCTACTTGTAACTAAACATGGACCATTCTTTATCTTATCTCTTATAATGCAGTTCAAGTACCCTTCATATTTTATTGTGTTTGGCAATATTCCATATCATTTTGCTTCAGAAATACAATATCCTGAATATAATATCTGGAGCAACAACAATGGTAATGTTCTTGTGAGATATAAAAAAGTCTTAATAAAAGAAACAATAGATAAGGCATTCAACATTGCTAAAGAAACATTTATTTTTGGAACTTGACCTGACTGATAATCCCCTATAATACTGAAGAATTTATTATCATGGTTGCCTAAGAATTAATTTACTTTAATTCTATGTTAAAGTTATAGTAATAGCCTCATGGGAGAGGAGAATATTGAAATTGCAGTTACAAAGTTACCGTGAATTTGTAGTCTCCGTTACTACGTTAAAAGGAAAAATGCATGTGTATGAGTTTGTTAGGTTTGCTATACAAAGTGTGACAGCTTGGAGGGTTCAAACAGCAAAAACTTGTTTCTTATGGCTCTAGAGGATAAGAAGTCCAACATGAAGGTGCCTAGAGGTCTGGTTTCTCTTGAGGTCTCTTTTCTTGGCTTGCAGATTGTCACCTTCTTGCTGTGTCTTCACAAGGCCTGTCATCTGTGCAAGGGTATCTACTGTGTCTCTCCAAGTGTGAGTATCCTAGTCTCTTCCTACAGAACACTGCTCAGACTGGATTAGGGCTTACCCCAAAGACCTTATTTAAATTGACATCTTGAAAAACTTTATCTCCAAAACAGTTACATTCTAAGGTACTTGGGTTTAGACCTTCAACATACAAACTCAGGGGGACACAATTCAGCCCTGTTGTTGGCAAACAGGAAATGTCAATTGTCTCAAACATTTTTTAGCTATACTTTACAATCTGTGATAACAGAGAGAAAAATATAGCAGAAAATATTTGCAAGCATCTACAAAGATAATTTAAATTCCTCGGAATTTTGTTTCTGAACATCCAACCTCTTGCTTAAATATATTATCTCAATGAAGGACAGAGAAAAAAAAATCATAAAAAATTTGGTAATGCATCATGATCGGAGGTAAGTGCAAAAACATCTTCCCAACACATTTGAACAATTGAGTCTAGTGCTCTCCTCTGTACATCATATTTCCGAGGCAAACTGAATTTCCCTATATTATGTACAATCTATAAAATAGTTATCATTTTAATTATGTTTGTAAAACAAAATATATAATCTTAGTTCTGAAAATTGAGGAAATAGCACAAGTTGTAGTGCAGAAATCCACCTGAATAATGGTATTCACATTTGTTCCACTTATTTGGAATTCCCCCTTGTATATTTCATGATGTCTGCTACATATTTTGTTGATGGACAATTCCTCTGTTTTTTAAAAGCAGTGTAAGTGGCTAGATGGAAATCGAAGATGTAAATTTCAAAATATTTATTGCAAAGTCAGTTAATTCTTCTGGATTAAAAAAATGAGAGTTACAGAATTTCTTTCATACATTAATATTTAAAATTTCAGGATTCAGGATTCTGAATTAACATTAAGACTGACTCTCATTAATTAAAAGTTTAAAATTATGTGCATATGTATTTGGCTTGGTTTTTCTTCAAACTTTATATAGTAATAGTTTAGTGCTTTTGCAAATCTTAAAAGTTGAATCAAAATGATATGAATTACAATGAAAGTGTCACAAAATAAGTGAGAATCTCTAACATAATCATGCAAATTAATGGTATTATAATTATTATTATATTGCTGTATTTTTTTTTTCAAAAATACAGAGACTAAAGCGTGGGAAAGGAGTTGTGCCTATAACAAAGCAAAAAAGATAAACAATAAATGGCAGTTGTAGAAATAAAAATAGGTAATTAAAAAATATATATATATACACTGTTGCCAATATAAAATATGTTCAATAAGTGCTAATATACACTACAACCAAACTGCTAAGGGGACATGTAACCAGAAATATAATGGTATAGTATGTTGCAAAAATTCTTCTTAATGGCAGAGGGAATAGCTATATACTTAATGTTTAAGAGTAAATGGAGAGCCGGGCTCAGTGGTTCAGCCTGTAATCCCGCACCTTGGGAGGCTGAGGTGAGTGGATTACCTGAGCCCGCGGGTTCGAGACCCGCTGGGCAGCTTGGCGAGACCTCATCTCTATTATAAATAAAAAAATCAGCTGGGCATGGTAGCAAGTGCCTGTAATTCTGGCTACTTGGAAGGCTGAGGCGGAAGGATCGCTGGAGCCCAGCAGGTCGAGGCTGCGGTGGCCGGAAGCGGCCACTGCACTCCAGTCTGGGCGACAGAGTGAGACTCCAACTTAAAAAAAAAAAAAAAAAAAAAAGAGTAAATGTAGATACTATATTCACTATTATCAAGTTGTAGTTGTTATAGCTGATATATAGGACACTTAAGAAAATTATTTTTTTAATTTTGAAATCTATTTTAGAGTATTCTGTTATGGAAAAAGTAACACCACAAAATCAATAGAATGCCTCCTACCATATTAAATATTGAAGATGGCAGAGCTAGGTATTTTCTAAAATTGGGATCATAACTATTAAAGCTATTTAAATGATATTTACATCTGCTAAAATAAAAAAGTATATAATACAACCAATTATCTTTAGATAAAGGTGTGTTTATTATGATTTACCTTTAAAAATCCTTAAAGTTTACATAAAAATATAGATACATATGAGGGGGAACCCCCAAAACAACAGAATAATTTGTTGGTGAGTGAGCCCCTAGTAGTACAAGCTTCCCCTGCTAAGTAAGTGTTCTAAGAACTCATCGGTATCCGTGTACCAACTAGCATTGTTGAGAGAGGCTGAGTTCAGTTAAAGGAAATAAGATTTGAGATTCTGTCAGTGCATTTGCTCATTTCATGATGGGTGATTGTCCACACCTGTTCACACTTCGCTCAGTGTTCAGCAGTTTTGAACCCAAGATGGCATGACCCCATATCCCACCCTTCATATTCACCTGATCTCATCCCCAGCAACTTTTTTTTTTTATTGTTTCCCAGATGACAAGTGTCCTCAAAGGGAGATGTTTTGCTGATGCGGGAGAGGTAAATCCAATAAAAAGCAGAGACCTTAAAAGGCATCAAAATTGATGAGTTCAAAAACTGTTTGGAGCAGTGGAAATAGTATCTTGATAGGCATATTGCATCAAACAGAGAGTACTTTGAAGGTGACTGAAGTTTAAATATGAAAGAATAAATACATAATTTTTAATAAATATATTCTGGATTTGGGGGATCCCTCTTGTATGTAGATGATCCTTCTTTCAATTTCAATTTCATATATTCATTGATTTTCTGCTTCATATTTTCAAACTTTCTCCCACCGAACCGCCATTCCTAGTTATTATATTAATTACTCCATTGCATAATTACATTATCACCATTATATAATTATGTTATTTTGGAAAAAACTGCTATTTCACAAGAACAGTACATTTTCTAGATAATTTTAAATTCTTTATACTTAAAGGAATTAAAGGTTCAAAATCAGTTTCTCTTTTATTTTGACATTTCTTATAAGATTTTTCAAATGTGTCAGTTTCTCCAAGTGCTTCAGGATGAGATAATTAAAATGTTTTAACTTTCCAATACCACACCTTTCACTCAAGTCTTGGATTTTGTTGAGATTTTTAAAAGCTATTAGTGGTTTTTATTTTATATGACAACGATTTTTAAACATTCTTATAACATACATTCCCAGTTCGATTATAATTATTTATTTAATTTTGAAACCTTTTTTAGAGTATTCTGTTATGGAAAAAGTAACACCACAAAAACTAAAATATGTTCATGAAGTCACAAATACCCATCAGCTGTTTACAACAATTGTCATCATTCATTGTTCTTCTGTCATCTACAACGTCACATTCTTCCCAACCCTCCACACAATTATTTTTTGACATATGCATATCTAGATAATAGAATGCACAAATCTTAACTGCTTAATTAGACAAATTAATACATCTGTGTACATTTCATTCTTATCAAACAGGTATCTTATATCAACCCAGAACACTTCCTTTAACAAGTAAATATATAATCACCAATGCCCCTACCCTCGAGTTTTTTCATTGCTAATTAGTGTCACTGAATAACTTTATATAACAGAAATGGACAGTAGGTGCTCCGCTGTGTCCATCTGCTTTCTCTCAACATCCTTGGTTGCAGGTTCCAGTGGTTTGTTATTTTTTGTTTTTGTTGCACAGCATTCCACTATATGAATTTAGTCCTATGCACTTGTTCATTCATTTTTCAACAAACTTATAGCTCTTTTTCAATGTTTTGCTTGCATAAAAAAACTCATGAATATTTTTGTACAAGTTTTTTTATAGACATATATTTTCATTTCTCTTCACCAAATATCTATTAGTTAAATTGCTGGGTCAAAAGAATAAATGCATATTTTACTTTATGAAAAACTATCAAACAATTTTTTTCTTGAGCAATTTAACCAATTTTTTTTCTTACCAGCATTATATTTGATTTTTAGTTGTTTTACATCTTTATCAACATTTTTTTTGTTGTCAGTCTTTTTATTTTAGCCATTCTAATGCTTATATAGCATTACTCTTTTGTGAATTTAATTTTTATTTCTCTGAAGACATTATATGTTTTTATTCACTCATTAGTCATCCATCAAGTGTTTTCTCCAACTCTTCATTGGTTATTATTTTATTAATTGAGTTGCTGGAGCTATTTATATGCACTATATAAATATTCCTAGTAATATATATGTGTTATAAATATTTTCTCCTACTCTATAAGTTGTGAATTTATTTCTCTTAATTTTGATGAACACAGGTTTTCATTTCTTACTTCTGCTGAAAAACAATTTACAGATATTTTCCCTTTTACTGTTGTTTGTCGAAGCAATTTTTGCCAATATCTAGGTTACAGAAATTTCCCATACAGAATGTTATCCAGAAGAGTCCTAATATTAACTTTCGTGCTTAAATTAAACATCCATTTGCAGCTATTTAAGTATGATGTGTACTGAGGGTTGAGGTTTGTTTTTAATCATGTGTTCATGTTGTAAACCTTATTTGTTGAAATATGCACTTAGATTTGCTATCATTTTAAACATGTATTCTTTACTATTTTCAGATTCCCACATATTGAATTTTTTTTCTGATTAAATTGTCATCTGTTTAGTTTAGGGTCTGAAGTAGTGTTCCCAGACTGTACTGTCCACCTGAATTTGCACTTTTTGCTTTAAAAATGAAAGATATCTTGGCTGGCTGTAGGAGTCTTGTAATGCCAACCTTTACTATCAATAAAATGTCTATTCTATTTCAATTTTTTATGTTAATGGAGACTGGAAATGACTGGAATTTTCTTTTTTTTTGAAGCAAGGATTCTCAAGATAAAATAAAAACTATGAACACAGCACAACTGGAGAGACTAATGAATTACCTGCTATGATTAAAACATGTCCCTCAGTTTCATGTGTTAGAAACTTAAACCATAATGCAACAGTGTTAGGAGGTAGATCCTTCGAGACAGGGTTTAGGTTATGCCCTCGTGAATGCAACAGTGCTGTTATAAAAGGGATTGATGGAGGGAGTGTTGATCTTTTTCATCCGTCTTCTCCTTTCCACAAGGTGAAGACACAACATTCTTTCCTTCTGGAGGATGCATCAACAGGGCATCTTCTTGGAAATCAAGATGGGGCTTCACCAGACAGCAAATCTGCCAGTGATTTTGGACATTCCAGCCTTCAGAACGGTGAGAAATAAATTTTTATTCCTTATAAATTACCTATTCTTTGGTATTTTGTTATAGCAGTACAAATGGACTAAGATAGTACTTAATTCAACCATTGAACTATTTGGATTTCTGGAGCAGTAATTATGAATCAACAGAGTGAAAGATGAACTAAGAGGGTGAAGAAAAACCATAATGTTTGCATAAACTCTTAGCCAATATTATACAAAGACTGTGGCAAATAATATCCTGCATGTTTGAAGTGGAATTGTTAATAACCCCCACAAAGAGTTCTTATCCAAAAGACTAGCCTTAAGAAGAACTATTATCTTATAGTTGCCATTTCAACGTTCCACAGTTTAAGATAGAAATTGACAAAGTATGTTTTATTTGGAGGATGACTTGCCTGGAAATTATGCTTTGTTAAGAAAAAAAGTTAATGTATATAGAAATGTATTAAAAAAGAAACTGATTTTGTCTTCAAGTGTGAATGCTTGATATATTTTAAAAGGAGTATATTTACATCATGTCACTCCAGAATGGAATGTATCCTCAAATCATAGATCCTTGTCACAAACAAGTTTAGTCTGATATTGTTTCTTATACATATTGAGCAGTATTAATTTTGTGATGTATTTTCAGTGGATGGTGTGTAGAAAATTACATGATTTTTCTCAAGGACATTGTAGAAGAGATTGTTTCTTTGAACTGAAGGAGGTAGAAGTAGATAAATATATGTTTCCAAATTCGACTTTTCTTTAGTCCTAGAAATTTTTGTAAGACTTACTGTGGTGAGATTAGGGGGTTGATGGAACTCCCAGTTGCACATCCTTATTTCAAGCGAAGGGCTCTCCTTTCATCATTGTTAGAGATTGGGCGACCACAACCACTTCCAATGTAGAAAGTAGTGAAACATAGTTTAAATTCCACTAACATAGATTGCTTTAAGGTGTCTTGTAACTCCACTGGTCCCTGATCTGTGACTATATCATTGAGTCTGTTTTGTTTGGAAACCAAACTCAACTCTGTTTTACCAGGCAGAAAATACTCAGAGGTAGAAATACCTTGCTGCAGTTTCCAAAATAGATTACACAAACAAATATGCTTAAATCAGATAACATGCAATTTGAATTTACACCAAATAATAAAAATAACTTTGGATTCAATTAAAGAAAATGTATATCTAAAAATTTGCTTCTGAGAATCAAGTGAAGTTGTCACAAATTATTATTTTTAAAAACTGGCTAGATGCAGTTGCTCATGCTTGTAATCCCGGCATTTTGGGAGGCTGAAGTGGGAGTGAGATCAGTCTGGACAACATGGCAAAACCTCATCTCTACAGAAACTCAAATATTAGCAGGACATGGTGGTGAATTCCTGTAGTTCCGGCTACTCAGGAGGCTGAGGTGAAAGGATCGCCTGAGCCCAAGAGATCAAGCCTGTAGTGAGTTGTGCAAAGATCATGCTACAATTTTTATCTTGTGAGAGCCAAGGCATTACAAGCTGTAGATTCTAGACTGTAGCCTGGCAACAGAATGAGACTCCAATTCAAAATAATAATAATATAAAATAAAACAAATCCAATATAAAATAAAATAGGGAATCTTTCTAGTCACGAAAACATCACCTAACTTCTAAATGAAGACCCAAACACTTCAAATATTAAACATTGAGATAAATGTGAACCATAGATACATTTAAGAAAGATGAATAAAAACAAATAAGCTCACTGTTTACCTAATTTTTGGTGATTCAGTGAGTGATGGCAGTCATAGTGATGGTGAGTTAAATCAAGGGGTAAATGTTTGCAAAGTGAAAATTGGAAGGAGCACACCTAATCAGCATGCAGCTAGAAAACAAACAAGAAAAAATGGGGCAATCTCACTGAATGCTTTCATACTGCTTCACTTCTTGTCCTGTAGATCTATGATTATCGCATATGCTATATTTTTAAAAGTAATAATGTGTATTCATTCATTCATTCATCCATTTATTCATTTTCAAGCCTGGCAGTTTAAGGTGCAAGGCAGGAGCAAACCCTGGACAGGACTCTATCCAAGAGCAGGACACACTCACCACACACACACACACACACACACACACACACACACACACACTTAAACTGGAACCATGTAGGCACACTATTTCACCTAACTCTACGTCTTTGGGTTGAGAAAGGAAACCAGAGTACCTTGAGAAAACCTGTGCAACCATAAGAAGAGCAGACAAGCTCTACACAGACAGTGGCCCCTGCCAGAAATCTACTTTTTTTCATCAAAGTTATCACGAGCCAGTGTTGAGAGGGATGATGTTATCTGAAACATGTGGCATTTAATCATGTGATTAATGATTGCTACTTTCTCCACAAAAAGTAATAATAATATATTTCTGTTGCTATAGTAATTTTTATTCTTTTAAATCTCAGCTATTAGCTTATATTCTAAATTCCAATATACATTTTTGTACAGGATATAATTTTAATTTACTGTCTAGCAACAACAAATATTTCTTGATTACTCTGCAATAATTAAGATAAAGCAATTGGATTTCTCTGGGACAGTTGCAGTAGTTAAATTCTCATTTTCTTGTCTCAAAAATGTCATTAATGGAATTGAACAATGATGCAGTGTCTTATTCTACACAATCTTCCTGTAGCTCATTTTGATAAAATAAAACTTTAGCCTAACAGCATTTGAAATAATAAACGTTTCTAATTGGTAAAGAGTATTAGACCAAGAATCTTGATTTAAGATGGATAAAACTGAATTCCTATAAACAAAAGTGTCAGAGATTGTGAAAGAAGCAGAGATATAAAATAATGTTACATAGTCTCAAAAGAGTGATGGAAAAAATAACCACAGGCATACTGAGTGAAATACTTAATCGTTTCTTCTGTGGCCCTTGTTGTAAGTAGTGGGACTAGAAAAGTCAGGAAACCTGTGTGAGGGAATCACAGATACTTAATTCCAAAGCTAAATTTTTGAGTTGGGGTTTGCCAGAGAGTCAAGAATTGTACATATAGATAAGTGTCTGTATGAATGTGTTTGGGAAAGTGACTGAAATAATCCTCCTTGGAAAAACAGGAAGTTAGATCTGGGATGAGAAAATAGAATGAGACCATTACTGATAGTGATGGTTATCTAGAAGCTTAATCATTGGAAATTGGGTCCATAATCGTTTGATAAAATTCAGTCACATTAACCATGGTCATGCTCATCAATAAATAGCCAAAAAGGCAATGGTACAGAGCTCATTGCAAATTTAACCCCAGATATCCTTGATCCCAGGGTTTGGGATAAAGATTTGGTGTAAAATAGAGTTGAAGCTACAGACAAATGTTAGTCCATTACTCTGAAGATTGTATGGATGTAGAGGGAAAGATTCAAGTAGGTTCACATTTAAAATTTGTGATTAAAAAAATGTATTTGCTTTGAGTAAATATTAGATAGTCTTTGATCTTATTCAGCAAATTGGAAAAGTACTGTGATAAAAATAAAAGTTTAAACATGCATATACATTTATAAAGTTGGCACTTAAAAAGGTTTCCTTATACATACCAAGAATAAAGTTATGGTGTGTAACATGTCTGCTTTATGATTATAATTGCTTCTACAGAGCTGAAAGGCTATTAGAAAGAGCTAAGGCTAAACAATTGTCTAGAGCTTATTATATGTCAAGATATTGATCTAAGCACTTTATGCATTATCTTAATTCATTTACAGAGTAACTCAAAGAGACTATGTACATTTAATATCTACAGTGATGCAGATATGGAAATTGAATTGGGGAAGGTTATGACTCGCCTGTTTCACACAGTTATTTTGACAGCAATGGAAATCTCTTCTTGCGGTTCCCATCTTCAGATATGAAAGCAAAGTAAAAGCGTAGTTGTGAAAGTAACACAATAATAGCTAGTATATAGGAATATGTTAAGCATAGCCAGAATTTCTTTGGCAGATTTTCCACCAAGAGGTGGGATTTATCTCCTTGCTCCTGGAATCTAGCATGCTATTATGACTTCCTTTGGCCTATAGCGAAGTGTAAGTGACTTTGGTTACATTTGAAAACTTAGGTACAAAAGATTTGCAACTCTGCCTTATGGCCACTTTCCACACTGCTCTATGTCTGCTATTCCATGAAGAAGCCCAGGATAAAAGAAAAGAGAGAGGGAGAAGGGGGAAGTGGGGGTAGAGGGAGAGAGAGAGAGAGAGAGAGAGAGAGAGAGAGAGAGAGAGGAGAAGGAGGAGGAGAAAAAGAAGAAAAGGAAAAAGAACAACAACAAGATGGGAGCAGAAGGGAGGGGAGGGGAGAGGAGGGGAGGGGAAGGGAGAGGAAGGGAGGAAAGAGGGAGTCCACGCTGCTCTGTGTCTTCTATGCCATGAAGATGCCCAGAATAAAATACTAGAGAGAGAAGGGAGAGAGGGAGAAAAGGAGAGGGAGAGGGAGGAGAGAAACAGACACTCCCCAACTGGCCCAACTAAGGTTTGAGTCCAACTTAACCACCCGATGAAGATCTCCATGTCAAAGCTGTAGCCAACCTTTAACCACATTGAGATACCACCTAACCCCAGTGAGAATGGCCATCATTAATAAAACAAACAACAACAAATGCTGGTGAGGATGCAGAGAAAAAGCAACGCTTCTACACTGCTAGTGGAAATGTAAACCAGTGGAGCCTCTTTAGAAGACAGTGTGGCGATTTTCAGAAGACCTAATAATTGACCTTCCATAGGACCCAGCATTTCCCCTGTTGGGAATATACCCAGAGGAACTCAAATAATTCTACAAAAAAGATTCTGCGTATGTATGTTTGTTGCAGTTCTATTCACAATAGCAAAAACGTGGAACCAACCATGCTGCTCATCGAAGCTGGACTAGATAAAAAATGTGGGACATATACACAATGGAATATTCTGCAGCCATAAAGAAGGAGAAACAGATGAACTTCACAGCAACTTGGATGGATTTAGAGTTGGTCATACTCAGTGATCTTTCACAGAAATAAAGAACAGAGTACCATATGTTCTCACTCATAAGCGGACCTTGAACAGTTATCATAATACTCTAAGAAAGGGATTGGCAGTAGTGGGAAACTGCCAGGGGAGGGGGGTGGGATTGGCAGTTGAGGGAAACTGCTAGGGGAGGGAGGGGCACACTTCATCAAGAAGGGTACCTGTATAATCAACGTTTGCATATCTAACCTTGAATTGTACCCCACCTCTTTAAAATTTTTTAAAAAATTTAAAAAAAGAATCATGAGAAATCATGCATCATTATAGAACTCTAAGTTTGGGGAGGTTTGTTAGCAGCTATTGATAACTGAAACAATCACTTTTAAAAGCTTTAAAGATTTTAATCAAATAGTAATAAAAGCTATACAAATTTTCAGAAGACACAATCTGAATTACATTTTGTAATTTTCCTTTCTCTTCCATATTTTTTTCATTTCTTAAAAGTAACTACTTAATGGTGATTGAAGGAATTAATGAAACAGATGAGGGATTTTTTTCCACTTTCTATTCCACACTCAGCCAGTGTACAGAGTTATTAAATGTTCAGCATTTTATAATTTTGCTTCTAGCAGATGAAGTATGTCGGAGTTTGAAAATGATAGACTAAAATATATGTATATATGTATACTTGCATTTATATGCCATTTGAATAAAAATATTAAAACTCTGCAGCACACTATTGTAAATATTTAAGGGAAATTATAGATCAGTGTTCTATATGAAAAAATTTTTGTGTTTGGGTACTTTAAATCGGTTAAAACTGATAATTCAACTGACTTTCTTTTCCTTTTCATTGCCAGATTTCTAGATTTTAATGTGATTTACTTTCCAAACTGACTCTGGCAGATAAAGAAGAAAAAAAAATAAAAGTATTTTATGACCCTCTAAAGCTGTCTTTTGGAGACACTGGTGTCTTTTCAAACAATTACCTGCTCTGTTTGAAGTCTACCACCACCAGGCCTAAAACTTCAACAACATATCAAGAAACCCTGCTCTCTTATCTTCCTCAAGCCTCTCATTCCCTTTATTGCTTTCAAGTTTCCTTAGATAACTATGCTAACTAGCTGTCATTCAGAAATATCTTTGAATCCACCTGTAGACTGTGGTCCCTTGCTTGGAAATGTCTTGCTTCCTAGACTGAACATAAATTGATTTATGGTTTTCTGTAACTTCTGCCTCCCTAAGTTGTATTTAACCAAGCTACAACTGAACCACAGCGGACACATATTCTCAGGACTTCCTGGGGACACAGGTCACTGGTCTGCATCCTCAAGTTGGCCTGAATAAACCATCCTAAAATATTTTACAAAGCTTGGCATCTTTTCCTCGACAAAACTATACCTGATAAACTAGTTCTAACAAAGAATTTTAAAGAGTCTCTATTTGAGTTTACATTAAATTTTAAATCACTAATTTACTCGAGGTGTTTGAAAAGTAAAAAAAAAAATAGAGAAATAACTGATTTATATGAATGAGATAAAGGGAATATTGTGAAACTGGAGATCATCATTTGTTGAATCATTACAAACTGCATTGCTTTATTCGCTATTTACTCATTTGGCAAGAGTCAGAAAAATATTAAATAATTAAAAATCACAAAAATGGGTTATAATACATTTCATAACCAAAAGTAATTATTCAAAGTACTTATAAAAAATGTAATATTTACTAACAGCTTGAAACATCACCTGTGTGTCTTTTTTGGATATCAAATGTGATTAGCACAGGTTTTAAAATAATTGCTTGCCAGATCTCTAAAATAAAGCCTTCAGAAGAGTTGAAATTTATATTTCTTCAATTAGTTCACTAAAATATAGAACAATCTTTTAAGTACTCAGATTATTAAAATGGTGTCTATTATTGTGTCGGAAAATTAGTAAACAAGAACTCCGTAGTAATAACAAACATTTAAAATACATTTAGTTAATTAGGTCATACTAATGAGCTAGCATCTAATGTCTTTGCTGTAATCTTACTAAACAATAGATCTGTTTAAGCTAATCACTTTTAAAGAACAACTGTTTTTCTTTAGAAAAAACAAAAACAAAATAAAATTTTATTACTTTTAATGTGATAAATTATTTGCTTTATATTTTTGTCAATTTATGTGTGTGTATAAATATGCATATATATGTCACTTATATTTGAAAAGTATACACATTGCTCCTCTCGGTATTTGTGTGTGTGGATAAATTCCTCTTTTGAGGATTAAAAGATGATACCTTTAAAATGTACATATTAAAAGTATATATTGATACAGGGTTGTTTGAGTAAATTTTATGAGGTTAACCAATTGTTCATAAAATGTAAACTGTAATTTGTTCATTACTTTTCAAGTTAAATTGTGGTATATTATCTGACATTTTTGTATTCATTTTTTTTTATTGGTACTCCGGCAAATATAAACGTTTGATTGGTTTTATTTCCTTGAACAAACCAGAGTAGCAACTTTCTATGGCGTATGAAACCCATTCTATAAAAAGGACTCTTAACAATTTAGCAACTTTCTATGGCGTATGAAACCCATTCTATAAAAAGGACTCTTAACAATTTAATATTCAATGAAATAACTTTTATTTTAAAAGTTTGCCTGGAAGAACAGCTATAAAAGTTTAGAACCTACTATTTTAAAATCGTGAACTAACTTTTAATTCATTGAAACAATTCTACATAAAATGTTGGCTTGAGTAAATAATGAATTTTGATATTGTCAAATGTAGTTGATATGGTAACTGTGGTGTTAATAGCTGTGAGATCAGAAAACCAGGAATGACTTTCCTGTCAAAGGTAACAGAATTGCAATGAATCAACTGGAAAAACTTATGCAAACGATTATAATTGTACTGTTACTTGGAAACTTTGTTTTATAATTTTGAATCCCATCACAGGAAGCACAGATGGGGGCAATGATAACATGAAAATTTCCACTTGAAATAAATTAAGTTCAATAATCATATTGGATTTCTAATGTATACAAGCACGCTCTCCATAACCAGTAGAGGCATCCTGCTTTCCTCTTAGTGATAAATGCTCTGATTTTGTGTGTCATTGCATCTCATTTCAAATGTTGGCAGGATGTAATAATTTGATAATAAATGAAAACATCTTTAAGCACAGAGTTGGATGCAAACAGCAATTGGTAATTTTCCATATTTATTTCATGCCATTCCATTTATAGTTGCACTTGTAATCAGGAAGACAGTAAACTAATGATGCTTGGGCAGACATACCAGCATAACCTCAAAATTATTGGGAGCATCTAATCAAATCAGAATTTTGTTTGAATGTTAGTGTTTCAAGCAAAACACTATATTTATGTTTAAAAGATTTTTAGTTGGTAAATTAGAGCAAAACCTATTGAAAAGATTAAGTCAGAAGTAAATTTAACCAAAACATAAATCTCAGGCGAATGGTATTATGAATAACTTTCGGCATAACTAGTCTTTGAAATATGCTTCTAGCTGCATATAACAAATGCAATAATCTAGGAGATAGCAAACCATTCAACATTTCTCTAAGATACAAACTTGTTATGGAAATAGAATGTCATAAAACAAGGCGCTTAAGTCAGTATAAATTATGAGTCCTTAATATTGACCTGAATTGCGGTTCTTATGTTTTGTTAGAGGCTATGTTCTGTCCTCCTAAAATGTATTGCTTCTACTGCCTCTGTACATGGAAGCAATTTGAATAAAAACACATTGTGCTTAATTGAGCAGCTAATTATATGAAAATGACTGTCAGTCAGGCAACAGTAATTGGCTATTTTCAAAATAAACAATGGCTTAGTGAATTTGACTCTTTTTCACAACTTTGTGTAGGCAATTTCATAATTGCTATTTTTGATATACATTCAAAATGCAATCCCTATATCCTATGAATGTCAAAATAAGAACTTACTTCGCTTTTTGCAGAATTACGGCCAATGAATAGTAAAATAAAATGTTTACAAATAAAATAATTAGGTCAAGATGGATATTTTAAAAAGAGATATCCATGTTACACATTCTTGATCATGTGTGTCTTAATTTTGTAAGAGTATGTTCCTTTATATAAAGGTTCATTCTCTTACAATATCTAGCACTCAAAGTCCTCCTATATGATTCTAAAATTTGAACTAAATAATTTCACCTCCTGCTCTGGATCTATGTAATTTAGCCATAGATCCAGAAACAGATAAAGTGTTTTTTCTCATTATCACTCCCAATTATTCATCATTACCAGCATATCCCAACACTCGTTGACATGTAATAATATAGATATTTAATTTATAAGTAGGAAACATTGACTTCCTTAAGTATATCATATTATCGCTTGTCTTAATATTTGGGACACGCATGCCCGCTGTCTAACATGTCTCCCTCTGGTTTAGCAACTAAAAATAAGCTTCTTAAGTTATATGGTTTTGGTGAGCTCCTACAGCAACAGAAGCCATAGTGTAGCAAATAACCACCAGACACAAGAGAGGTACGGTTACCTCAGTGGACAGCAACCTGAGGAAATCAGAAGATTGGTTTGAAACGAGTTAGGGGAAATAGATCAGCAACCTTCTGAAGCTTTAATTGTCTATGGGAAGATACATGCTCTCTCTCTTGTGAACAGGAGTCTGATGCACCAAACCATAATTTTCAATCCACGTTGTAGCATAAGTCAGAACCACCAAATGCAAGGAGAAATTATTTCAATGGAGAACAAACCAGTTTTCACTGAGCTAGAAACAAGATCAGTTTTGAACAATTTCTGAAGGCACATTTCCGAAGACATGGATAAACTTCATGAGCAATTTTCTTATCATTCCATAGCCAACTCCAGCTGCAGTTGACCCTGTTCTTTAACCCATACTTTAAACATTAATTTCAGTTTCCTAAACCTGATGAAAGAATGAAGAAAACGTGCGGACCCAGCTGACAGGAAGATGCAAGCCCTGGCCTGGCATGACTTCAAGGTGAATGATGTAGCATTACAGCATTGCTCAGGGTGGTTCTGAAACAGTTTAGAAAAGAGAAATCTAGTCAGTGGACAGATATCTGTCAAATGTACTTAGTAGTTCCTTTTGCCTGAAAAAAAAAAAAAAGATGGCTAGCGGTATAGATCTATGGAGGACTCAAGAGAAGTAACCAAAGGCTTTGAGGGAAGTTCAGGGAAAAACAAAACTGTATAATTGATGATAAGGAGAAATGTACGTGTATAGACTTCTGAAAATTAGATATGAAAGTGAAGAGATCTGTGACGATGGGAATTTTCATGGTTGCACCAAGGACAGCCACTGGAGTCTACCATCAACGCAGTGGACAAGCCAGCCTATTCTGTCTATGTCAGCAAACCTCTTTTACCATCCTCCTACCTGAGCCCTTTTAAAAATAAGTCTTAGAAGCCATGGGAGCAGGAGCTGGACTTTGGGGAGCTTGCCTGTAGTCTCGATTTCTCCAGGGTGGTTGGGGGTTGGGGCAGAGAAGATGCAATGAGAGCAGGATGAACTTCATACGAGGCACAAACAAGGATTCTTCTTACCTACCAATAGCAAAGGTGAACACTAACCTGGTGATCTGGCTGCTTTCCTTGAGAGCAAGCAAGCCACCTTGTGGCAGATTGATTTTATTGCATCTTTTCCATCACGGAAGGGGTAGCAGTGACTCTGGTTAGGATGCATTTTTAATTTTGATCTGGATTTTCATTTCTTGCTTGAAGTGATTCTGCCAGTAATACTACCTATGGTTTAGGAGGCATCATATTTACCTGTGAGAATATTGCACAGAATTGCTTTTGACCAAGTAATTTATTACAAAGAAAAGTTATGTCATAATACTTACATCCATGAAATTCGCTGGTCTTACCATGTCCCTATCACCATGAAGCAACTGACTTCATATGACATTGGAATAGTCATAGAAGACCCAACCTGCAGACAACATTTTCCTGATGTGTAGCATATATGATGCTTTATATGTCCTGAGATATATATATATATATATATATATAGAGAGAGAGAGAGAGAGAAAGAGAGAGAGAGAGAGAGAGAGAGAGAGAGAGAGAGAGGCTGTAAATCTGTAATTTAGCCATAGATCCAGAAACAGATAAAGTGTTTTTTCTCATTATCACTCCTAATTATTCACTAGAAAAATTGGTTCAGAGAACTCAGTTCTCAAAGGAGAAATTATTTCACCGGAGGACAAAACAGTTTTCATTGAGTTAGAAACAGAAACTGCCTTCTGGCCTCTTTGGGCTACACATGCCACTGAACCCCAAAGAATCAGGTTGCTGTTGTCTTGATGATAAAATCTAATTATCAGGAGGTAATTAGGTCACTACTACATAGCGGAGGCAAAGGTTAGTAAGTGTGAAATGCAGGGGGATTCTCTGAGTTACTTCTTGTCATTTCTATGGCCAGGAGTTAAAGACATTGGAAAGTGACACATCAAAATAGTCAAAACTACTAATAGCATAGGTATTTCACGAAGAAAAAAGTGTTGATCCGTTAAGTTAAAGACTTGTAAGCAAATTAGGAGCAATCTGAAGATAAAGGGATATCAGAGGTAGGAATACTAGACAAAATACCGACTTTTGATAAGAGCAAGAAAGTACAGATAAAGACTGCTGTATTTATGTATATTATTTTCCTAGCTTTGATATGTATATGTTTGTTTATATATTAATTTCATATGTACATATTTTTATATAATAGCCATATTATATGATATGCTAAATCTATACACATATTTTATTAGTATATGTGAGAGTACAAATATACTTTAGTATTATACTGGTACATACATATTATCATTGTAATATATACAAATGTATTAGTAATAGATTATTTATAGATTTGTGTGAAATTTATATTTCTCAATGTTGTTATGAAAGGTTATCATAGCCCATTAATAAGAGGCAGGAAATATTCTCTTATTCTGAATCACAGACATCAACTGTACACATCACAATTTAAGTAACAACAAGCTACTCTGTATAATATATTAACAAATAGTTACATAAAATCAGTTTATGTAGGGATGTTTTCTTTGTGTTTTAAAAAATTATTATCATAAAATAAACGTAAATATTCAATTTCCCTTTTTATTTTGTTTCATGCAATAGTAATTATCAAATAGTAAATATACTTAAAGATATAACATCCTATTTGGGACCTGCATCTTTAAAGTATAGTGAAGCATTTCAGTTATTAGACATTAGGCATTATGAAACTTTTAAAAAGTGAGGAAAAAGTATGTATATTCTTAAGTCTTTTAATAATAAGTACGCCAGGGAGATAATTTGTAGATACCTGAATCCAATCAAACTAAAATAAATTTACTGGAAAATGAAACTTACTAAGGACGATGATCCTGTCGCTTATTTTGTGAATATTGTATCAATCTTGCTTCTTAATTTTTTTCCCTTTTGTGTTTATAGTCAAAAGTATGTTATTTTGTTACTTTGCCTTTTCTTAATGGATATATGTGTACTATTTCTACTAAAATCTTGGGATTGAGATTCTACTTAAAAAGTAGTGTCAATATTATCTTAAAAACATTCTATAATTTAATGTAGATCTATACATAAACATTTATTAAACACTAATATAAAATTCCAGATGTCTTCGGAGTGAAAAAAAAATCATTGACTGGAAAGTGGTAATTTGCCTGGAAATAATAATTTGAATAGTGTTGACTAGATTTCTTAGTTTTAAAAATTGATTTTAATTTCCCTTACTAATGCTTTTAAAATTTATTTCTTAACATAGTCACCGGTGTTCTCACTGTTTAAAAAGTTGCTTGACTATTATTTATCATATGATTAGTACTTGTACTCTAATTTTCTTTGCCAAAGTGATTGAACAAGTGACCTGCCTCAATATTTTTAATGCATTTCCATCCAATTACAGAAGTTGAGCTCAGCATACATTTACTTAATAGTTTATATGCAAATAGCACTGTGGCAGATATTGTACTGAAGTGTGGGTGCCCGAAGATGAAAACAATCTTTCCCCCACAAAAGATAGTTGAAATAATGATGAGATTACCTAAGGAAAATGGTGTGGAATAAGAAAAGGAGCAGTCTACAGCAGAATTCTGTGAGAAACTAAGTTAATATAAGCATATAAAATTATTATCATTTTAATTTGTAGTAGTGAACAACTCAGTGTTCTTACTAGTAGAATGAGCTGAGAAAAAAGAATCACCAGATATTTAAGTTGGCATCCAAAACACAGAGTTTCTTGAAGAAAAATTTATTTCTTTAAAAATGGAAGGAATGTTGTGTGCCAATCAGTGTTGATGAAAAGGAAGAACCAAGTTTAGAATTATTAACCAATTTTATGAACACTGCCCATAGTGGAAAGAGAAATAAAATATGTAAGAACTTTTGCTTACAATGAAGATAGACTCAGAATTTCATCACAATTTTCTTCTATAACACTGATAGCTAATACATAGAAACACAAATTCCAATATTCAAAGAAAAATAAGTTTCAAAATATATACAATTAATACAGATATATTATATACAAAATATATACAGATATATTATTTAATACCTGTTTATTATGTTAATAAAAAGATTTCATAATATTTAAATAAACACTTTTTAAGAAATGGATGTTGTAGAAACCATTTCAATATATTTTTAAAAATGTCTCAACTTTAAATTCTAGCGTATGACATAAAACTTTATATTGGACTAGATCTCTTCCTCAAAAATTAAAAAAAAACTCACATAGCAAAGAAGTGACTTCTGCTGTGAGATAATTGTTTTATGCACTTGATAGCATATTAATATTAAATCCTCTCTAAAAGTTTCTTTTTTTAATATGGAAGAAACTAAGACTTAAAGAAACTTAAAAGTTACACTTGCAATGTAGAATTGTTTTTCAGTGTTGACAACTAAAACACATTCTCTTCAAGTCCTTATGAAACATTTTCAAAAATAGACTATATAATCAGTCAAAACACACAAATTTCAGCAAATATCAAATAATTAAAGTGATAAAGAATATTATTCTCTAACCTCAGTAAAATTTAATGAGAAAGTAGTACAGAAAATACTAAAAAAACTCAAATGATTGAATACTCCCATAGCACTCTTAAAATACCCCATGACTCAAAATTAAATCTCAATGAAAATTAAAATTTATAGACTTAGTAGTACAATAAAAATAATTACGTGGCATATTAAATTTATAATGTGACAGGTGGAATTCACATATTGCATAGTTTAAAGAAAAACTTAAAATTTTGAAAGCATTAACTAAAAAATTGAAAACCCTAATATGCAAGGTAAAATAATTGACTTTTTATCTCCCACATCACCATTTACAGACTCTCAGAGGGATACTTTAGTTGGTTTACTTTTTGACCAGTAAAAATGAGAAATTTAACTTTGCATTGGATATAAATATGGAATATTCATATGATTCTGTCACTTTATTAAAAAAACTTTAAATTAAAAAAATATTTGACTCTACTGAGAGCACCGACTTTTAATACCCTCCAAATATTCTTGCTTTAGATAGCTTCTGTTTATTTATGCTTCAATAAATAAATAAGTAAAGAAATAATTCTGTTTTGTTTCCCATACTCCGTTTTTATTTTCTTTCTTGTTTCTTCAACCACAGCTTGTATCTGTATCAGCTTCTAGACAGATGAACCACCACTTCATTTTTCCCTCTGGGCTTGATTTTGCTTGTCTATAATTTAAAATATTATATATTTTTAATAATTTCAGTATATTTTGAATTTGAATCCAGATTTCAACACATCATCTAGTTGTAATTGAGAATTGCATAGAGTATATTCCATGGCATCAGTCAAGGTACTTGAACTCCCACAAAGTAGCTGAGAACATTTATAACACATATAACTAAGACAAATAAAAAATATATTTGAGTGACTTTAACACTGTATTAGTTTCATAAAATCAAGGCAATAGCCAGGAATAATATGTTAAACACCTCAAGATAATTAATAAGACTAGATCTGTAATCTCACATATCTTGCAAAAATTTCTCCCAGAAGAATACTAAGAGGAAAGGTGTTGATTTTTTTCTAGGGTACAATCTTTCTGATAGCCTCTGGGCTTTAGAATTATCAATAGTTCATGGAAATTTCTGGTATATCTAATTGTCTCATAATTCCTAACTCTACTGTTTTTTTAAACGTTCTATTTTAAATGATTCAACTTACCTGAATTACACAAAATCACCTAGAATTTTACATATTGAGAAAAAATAACTAGATCCCTGAGAATCTTTTGTTTTAATGATTTTGTGCAACAGGCACAATATCTGGAGAATACACAAACATTAAATACCGTTAATAAAATACATGTGTGAATGACGAAAATGCAGAATACATTAGCAGTATTTTTAAGCAATTAAAACTGAGAAAACACCCAGAGCAAGTCCATTATGCAATTACCTTCCCATTCAGAGCTGATCTATATTGAGAAATGACATCAGATCCCTGGTAAGGAAATGAAGGTAGAGAAAGAGGTATGGATTGATAAAGTGTCATCATACTACAGTGCAATTTTGTTTATTAATGGGGTCTCTCACTAATGCTCATTAAAATTTTAAATCATTGGGTAAGTGTTGAATAGTCCTGCCTTCATCAATGACAGGGGGCCATAGAGGAAATTATCAGTTAGTTGATCTTATAATTGGGAAGGGAAAAATCTTCCAAAATGCCATTTGGGATGCCGCACAGAGTGAGACTGGTAGATAGAACAAAAAGGGAATTTAAATTATGCCAAGTTTTCAGTCAAGCGAGGGAGTCCTAGATGTGGGGTAAACATGATCACTGGAAAGAAACAACCCCAAATCCCATGAACATCAAGAGCTTGGAGCCCATTTGTCAGCAATGGCTACACCTGCCTCTTCATCACAATCTGGTTTTCTTATTCACTTTAATTCTCTCTCTTATAATTATCTTTATTTTGAAATTATAAATTACGAATAGCTAGAATAATAAAAAAAAATGGAAAATAATGTCACTTAAATTTAGGCTAAACACTAATTTTGTCTAAAAAGCTAACTGGAAAAAGTTCATGAATATATACATTTTAGCTGTTATGTAATAATACAAGTTTGCTTCTAAAGCCATTTACCAACATTTCCCATTTAATAATAAACTTCCATAAGTCTTTCTTATTATCAGTTCAATTAGATTCTGCTAAAAATTAACCACTATTAGGTCATGATTCGTCATTATTCTCAATGATGTATCTGTGAAATAGTTCAGATTCTGGACACAGATTTTCTTTCATTGGCAAACTATACTCTTCTGTTTGTTTATAGTTAACAGTAGAAAAGACTTACATAATAGCACACCAGATTGATGTGGGTTATAATCTCAACATTAAAACTAGTAATGGATTTCAGAGAGCAGGAACCAAAACATGAAGAAAAAAAAATTTAGAGAAACCTAACATTTCCTTCTTAAACATTCATTGCCATTAACTATTCCTCTTTGCATTAAAAATAATTCAATAGAATGCCAATATGATGTTTTCAATATTTTATTACTCTTTCCTTTTCTCTGATTTCTTCTCCCTTTGAAGATAAAAGAGGTATTTTAATTAGGATGCAATGGGAATAAATTCAGAATTAGCATATGTTGGTGTTCAATAAATGCAGTTTTAATTATAACCTGTTCCTGTTTGTTTCAACGAGTCAGAAAAAAACGCACATCGGAGATAAAAAAAAATTTCTTAACATATTATTTAATGATATATTGCCTGAAACTTGATTTTGATGTGAATACATGCATTTTTTAATTCTAAAGAACTGATTAACCTTCCAGACGGGGAGAAAAACCAAATAATATATATATTTTTAAAAATCTTGTTTCATTGCTTTACCCAGATGAGGGAAGATGTTTCCTTACATAAGAATTTTCAGAACTACTCAAGAAAATACTGTTTCATGGAAAGGTCCTGGAATCTATCGATGTCCCAGAGACATTCCATGGTAGAGAAACTAGAGCCAACACAGTGCTCTGTAGAGCTCATAAACTACAATTGACTCTGTTTACCTAATGACTTAGAGTTTTCTCTGTAAGTAATGTGAACATTAGGATGTAGAAAATTCTTTTCTTAGGCAACACACAGAAAGAAATAAAGTGAGTTCAAGTATTTCTAGGAATTCTAGAATAACTCATGGAAGAATTTTCTTCCCATTTTTAAAGGCAGAATTAAGGTTAACATTTCAGACACATATCTATCTAATAGGACATATAACTTCTATTAAATTAAATTAGAATTTTAGATCTATTATCTCTGGATTTTATATATATAAAACTTTTCTACATGTATATTTATTCTCAATTTCAAGATATATGCCAATATTTAGATTTTTAAATTTCATTTTCCACTTCATTTTAATTATTTGACTTTGGTCTTCAAATTTCTTCATGGTAGTAACCTTGGGTTTTGTTGTTAATGAGAAAAACTGCAGACCATGTAAGCAATATTAGTATACAGTTTTAATAAATCATGATGAATTAAACAAAGTTTTGGTCTCCACTAATTACATTATGTTAAAAACTATTGGATCAATTTCTCTATTTGCAAGTATACAGAGGAAAATAATTTAAGTTTAAATGTATGATGTCATAAAGATCTCCACAACTTACCCAAAGGTTGAACTAATTTGTCGTAATTTATGTTTCTAATTGTGTTTATGAACTGGGTGGTTGTGTCTAAAGATGTATTTTGACAGAGACAACATTGGATATGGTTCTAAATTTCCCAGTTACATAATTGATCAACAATGGACTAAAATACTACATATTTGTAAATAAAATTGGAGGAAAAGGAAACTAATGCAGCAATAATAAAACAAAAAAAATGAAATTAAGAAAAAATAATTTATTGGATATAAAAGAATTAAATTTATTTTTTGAAAGTTTTTAGGAAGACTTTATGTGTTATTAAAGTACTTCAAAAAAAAGCAAAACAAAACAAAAAAAGAGCTTCAAAACCGATACTTTGCATAAGATTTAACTAAACTTCAAAACTTCTAGTTTTTATTTAGCTAAAAACAAATTATATCTATTAGATAGAATAGAGCTACCCCAATTCTTATTTTTAAGGATCACTGTATGTTTAAAAAATATATAAATACATTTTTTTTCTGATGAAAGGAAGAAAAGTATATGTAGAATATATCTTTTTTTTTTTTTTTTTTAAGTTGGAGTCTCACTCTGTCGCCCAGACTGGAGTGCAGGGGCCGCTCCCGGCCACCGCAGCCTCGACCTGCTGGGCTCCGGCGATCCTTCCGCCTCAGCCTTCCAAGTAACTGGAACTACAGGCTCGCGCTACCACGCTGGCTAATTTTTTGATTTATTGTAGAGATGAGGTCTCACCTGCCCAGGCGGGTCTCGAACCCACGGGCTCAGGCAATCCACTCACCTCAGCCTCCCAAAGCGCTGGGATTACAGGCTGAGCCACCGAGCCCGGCAGAATATATCTTTACACATAAGCTATGAGATTGCCTGCGAGAGAGTTGAATGTATTCCATTTTGTAAAGACGGAAGTTTGAAACATTGGAGAATATTTGCCTTTCTAAACAAGGTTTCTGTTTACTTTGCAGCATCATCGGTCAAAGGCAATCTGATTTTTACGCAGAAAACGAAAAGCAGAAAAGATTGTGGTTGTGAGGCTGACCTAAACAAGAAAGAGGCAACCGTAGCTGGCTTTGAACCTTGATAAGGTTAATTTCTTCAACTACCAGTAGTCCTAAGTACCAAGATAAGAATAAGGACCATATAATATTCTTGGGATGGGGCAGGGAGAGAAAAAAATTCTTCAAAAATTTGATAATGTATTTGATAGGTTGACAGAAATAAGTAATTTTGTTTTAGAAAGAACAGCGGCCAGGGAAAAGAGATCTGTTTCAAGCATTTTCATTCATTACATACATTACAAAGCAACTCTGTCTCTCTTGTGTGGTGTCCAAATAATTATAAAGATAATTTCAATGATGATCACTGATTCAATATTAAATAGAGAGAGTAAATCAGAATCTAATTTAAGTCCAGTGTTGTAAACATTTACATCAGTGAATTCCATAATGGAATATGACGCATTTTAAATAAGTTTATACATGACAATGACTGGAAGAAATGTATAAAATCTTGAGGGAGAGAATGACAGTAAGAAATAACTTTGATGATCAAAAAAAAAATTAAGTAGCCCGTATCCAAATGGAGAGAGACAAGGAGAAAGAGATGTCCGTCTTTTAAATCAATTTGAATGTTGTATGACTTAACAAGAATTGATTAAATTAATTAGAAACAACCGATGGGAAAGAAAACTTTAATTTGGAGGTTTATCTAGTAGCACCACATTCACAATTATTATCTCTTTATAAGCAATAGGCCTTATATAGATAATTAGATCTTATATACAAGGTCTATAGCTCAAATATGTCTCACTTCTTTCTAGTTTATTCCTAAGTGCTTGAGTAGACCATCATAACAGGATTGATCGCACTGCATAGTGATCATTTTATTTTTCTATTTGTCAGTAAGTTTTGGGAGTTTACATAGCGCTCAAGGAAAGCCTTGGCTCTGTACACATTCTGACAGTTAAATTCGTGAACTCATCCTAGAAAACATGCCACATACCTCATTGCTGAATATCACTCCAGTCACCTTCAAAGTACTCCCCTTGGGAAGCGATGCACGGAGGCAAGCACCTCGTCCACTCGTCAAAGCAATTTTGGAACTCTTTTTCTGGAATGGCCATCAGAGCTGTAGTCATATTACCCTTGACGTCCTGAATGTCATGTCATTAACATCTTCCTTTAAATATTTCCTTTATCTTTGAATAAAGAAAAAAAGTCATTGGGAGAAAAATTAGGTGAGTAGGGAGGGTGTTCCGATACAGTTATTTGTTTACTGGCTAAAAATTCTCTCACAGACAGTGCTGTTTCAGCTGGTGGATTGTCATGATTGCAAGAGCTCCGTCAGGACCATTATGGCACACACCCTTCCCATGCTTAGGTGTTCAGTGAAGACTTTTTTTCAGTTTCCCTATGATGTTTATTTGTTCTACTGTGCTTCTCATAGTCAGTCAATAACTTTTGATATACAATTCGACGGATTTTTTGCAATGTTTTTGTCAGTTCTGCTTGTTAATGGCCGTCTTGACCGCTTTTTATCAGTGACACTCTCTCCTCTGAAAAACGTTTAATCCATCTGTACACTGCCATTTTCTTCATAGCATTATCCCTATAAACTTCTATCAAGTCCCTGATTTCACTTCCACTCTTGCCAAGTTTCACAGGAAATTTCATGTTTGCTTGTTGCTCTAATTCCAGCCCCGACATTCTTGTGACAGCACACAAAACAACATGCGACAGCAATCATGAATTCCACTCAGCAAGATACCACCGGACGATGACATGAACACAGCTGGGAGACTGATATACCAAGGTACTGAAACTTTACTGAGTTGCTTGTACAGTGCTGCCAACGTAAGGGCGTGGTGGCAAGTTTGTGAACTTAATTGTACCCCATACAATAAACCACAGGGTAGAAGCTCTAACTGTAGACAAGTTTTAAACAAATGGAATGGGAATGAGCTCCTTTTTTTATTTTTATTTATTTATTTTTTTTACTTTGCTTGGCATCATCTTTTTCTGCCTCTCCAAGGCCATAAAAATCCCTGTAACCTGACAGAAAGTACTAACTAATGACTGTGACAACCAGCTACCAGCCAGGAGCCACAAAGCAGAACATGGGGAGCACAGGAGAGTGACAGCGGTCTCTGATACTTACACAGCACACTCTCCTTCTAGGAGGTTCAATAAGTATTGTCATCATATAACATTAAGACTTTGGTTGTTTCGTTTTAAAAATGGTGAGGTAAAAATAAAAACACGGTAGTTCCTTATTTTGAAAACTTGGAAAGTACTACTTTATATTGTAACAGTGATGTGTGAGTTATGAATTGTGCCTCTTAGAAGCCAGAAAAAGACAAAATATTACCGTGCTATTGACATTGTCTTCCCACGAAACCATGTGAAATCTGCTGGAAATATTTCACTGTGTTTTATGTTTAAAATACTGGCCCTTTGAAGATGGCTATAGTGTGATGATGCTTTTCATATTAATAATTACTGGAATAAATTCAATCTCAATAATGTTAATTTTTTGAAACACAAGACACTGATAAATATCCATATGTTTTTAATTAATGCATCCTTTAAGATAATGGGGTCAGTATATCACTTTCACTTTTAAAAAATTTAAAAATAGCGTGCTATTTCTCCAAATTTTTTAGTATATATCTTTAACAAAGTTGTTGTTTCTATTCCAAACTGAAATTGTTCTAGCAATGTTGAGCTTGCCTTTCAAAAAGTTCATCTTTTTATCAGCTGGTTTCTGATTAATCTATTTTTTAACATCAGAGCCTCTCCGTTGTCCCTTCCCTTTCCTAGACTTTCCCAGAAAGCTTGAATTGCCTGAATAAGAGGGATTAAAAATAAAACTTTTCTCAAAGCATCCACATTTATAACTCTGACACAGAGTCCTTCTGAAAGTTCCCTAACCTGCCTGTTTCCCGAACTAATTAGGGTAACCCAGGCTAGATGAGATAACACACAAATACTGAAGTAACGAAGGCTCAACACTATAAGAACTTATTTCACAGATTGCAGTCTGGTTAAGCTCTTCTGGGCTGCTTTCCTCCAGTCTTAGACCAAGATTGCCTCCACCTTGTGACACTACTTGCTCTATGTGGCTTTCAAAGTCTTAGGAGGAAGAGAAATTGATTGGGGTGTTATGAGAGATATTTAAAGGGCAAGACCAGAAAGTCACTGGCATGACTTTCTTTACCTCCCCTTGTCTACAGGTCAACCAGATAGCTTTTAATCTAACTGCAAGGGGAAATTGGAAATAAAACCTTTTTGTGTGTGGACACAGGAACAGAAATACCGTATTAGAGACAGGATGTTGTTGCTGCTATACTTACGAAGAAGCATGTTTACTTGATGAGTAGAAAGCAAGTACCTTCTCAACATCTGCATAGGCAATGTAATGATTTTTAGAGTATTCTTAGAAAATCATAAATAGAATGGGGGCAAGAGTGTTCAAGGTACATTATTTGTTCTAGGCATCTGAATGCTAGTTATTCCAAAAATAAGCTAAAACAACCATACACCAAAAAGAAGTAAATCAATATCAGTTCACTAAACATCAGACAAGAAAAAAAAAAAGTACCACAATTTCTGTTGCAGCTAGTTTTGTTGCAATAGACATCTATCTTTTTGTTATTAGTATGGTAGTTTCCCATCTATTAATTCATGTTTGGACCACACAATGTTTAAGTAACCTTTTCACTTACAAAGGTCTGTAGTCCTGCTGGAGTATCATGAACCTCTTTCATTGCTACCTTTCAAAATGTAAAAATTCGGATTCTCATAACAAACAATAAGTAGAACTGTAAAGCATACAGTGAATTTGTCTTCCTCCATTGTCCCAGATGGGGCAAAAAGTTGTATAAGGGATATTATAAATATTATTTTTAAGTTCTAATACATATACAAATCCATACAAAATTATGCCAAGAGTAGAAGAAAGTTACAAAAATATTTTGCAATCTACATTACCTCCAGTCTCTAAAGTGTAGACACTGCTATTCAAATTTCTGTGTATTATTTACTGTGCGTAATTTTGCAGAAAAAAATTGCTAGCGTTTATTTTAGTGAAACAATGGGAACATATTTTAATAAATGTCTAGACTATTGAATAACTTTTGACTTCTGTAAAAATATCCCAAACTGGTATTATTTTACAGTTAAATGGCTTTAAGAAAAAATTTTAAAGGGTAAGATGCAATGTTTTGCATAGAAAATATTCCAGGTATTCTCATTAACATGCCTTTTTAAAGGTTAAGTAATCAAGTAACATTGCAGATTATTCTACATGTGCTTCCATCAGCCTTTATAGAGATATAGAAAAACATGAAGACGTACAAAGTATAAATTTTAATAGTTCTTTGCAAAAAATGTTAGCATCAGATCCTCCTTGTTAATAATAACACAATAAAGCTGGCATACGTAAAAATAAAGCTATTAGACAGAAGGCATTCTTATTGTGCTGAATGGCCTGATAACAGCTCAGCGCCACAATCATTTCCCTTCAGTGCTGGAAGCTTGGTTTTCAGGAATCTATTTGCGTTCCTGGTTCCAGCTTAGATTTTTGCCAACGAGAGAAATGTGTGTGAGATTTAGAAAACAAGACAAATAGATATCATTATTCTTTGGAGTAGCTTTAGTCAGAGAACCTGGCAAACAGATTCAAAGCTCTTCCAAAGAGTCTCTCAAGAACCACCTTCTTCATCACTGTAGAAGGAAACAGATGCTGGAAGATTCTCAAAGAATTTTGAACATTTCAGTAACTTCCAGGCAAGCTTTGGCAACCACTTTCTTTCAGATTGTCATGTTGAGTTATTCAGAGTCAACAATTCTAATCTTTGTGGCACTTCCTTTGACGTCTAAGGACAGCTTCTTTGGCCTTCGATTCACTTGCTTTTCAACAGCTGCTTAATCTTAATGTAGATTTAAGTAGTTAAATCTATATTAATATTTTTATAGTCAGGATATTCAGAGTAGAAGTGATGTTTCCAAGACTGGCTCGCCCAATGCCTGAAAGCACAAGTAGGTTGCATAAACAATGGTTGAGAATCCTAGATCACACCTGTTTCTGCTTTACTGAAGTCTTTTCCTCACCATGTAGTTAAAACTTCATGGGAGTTTTCTATAGCCAACTGACTGAGGAAGATGCCTCAAGCTTGGTTTCCATGACCTGGCACTACCTGAAAATGGATGGCAGCAGTATTGTGGTGTCACTTGAATATTGCCTGTTGTCAATTTGGCACCCTGGCCTTCTAAGTTCATCTCTATGTTTACCAATGCCAGCTTCTCAATTCTCGTCATCGGTTAGAGTTTTCCAATCATAAAAATTTGGCGGTGTTGCGAATGCAAAAGTGAAGCCAAAGCCATTATGTTGCACAGGCAGTTGCTACTAAATGTGGAAGCAGATCTGAAATGTCTTGTAATTTTCTTTCAATCTTCTAAGAACCACATATATCACCACTGTAGAATAAGAACAGTGCTGGGAGCCATTCCAACACAGTCAAAAAAAAAAAAAATTAGTAGCTTTCAGGAAGTTTTCTAGTATCTACTGTCTTCAATGTTTTACCCTGTCAGCTTTATTCACCTTTACTCTCCTATTTTTTTAAAAGATCCACTAATGTGTATTAAACTTACAACTGAAATACACTGAGGACCTTTAGTCTTCTTTACCATAACAATCTGGTCATGAAATTTATCTAAGTCTTCCTTAAGAAACTGAAAATTAAGCCGCTATAAGAAATATAAACAGGTGATATCTAATTCAACATAATTTTAAATTTACTAATAGTTTCAATACATAACACCTTTCAAGTGAAATAATTAATTTTTTCTTTATCGTTGATCTTTAACTATTTTATAATTTTTGTGTGTGTGACAGTCCATAAATACAATATCTACAAAAAAAACACTAGAAAATTGTAATGCAAAAAAAAGCCTATAGCTTGCTATGCACCTTTATTTGTAATATATACATTGAAATTCTGATTGCATATATATATATAAATTTTGTGAGAAATTGTTGTTTTATATGACTGCTGTATAATTTTTAATCATTTTATGCTATATTCATATAGCTTTACATTGATGATAATTTTCTAAATTTTCAAATATTTTTATGTCTTCAAATAATGCTTTTACTAGGCAGTGAACCAGTAGTTCAGCAGACCAGGCCAATACAGTTCAGCAGCCTCTCCCTTGGGACGAGGAAAAGAATGAAGCATGCATTTGATGTTCTAGCTATTCAAGGGTGTTGCCTGAGGGACCAGATTCTTTCTAGTCTAATTTAGGGAAATTATGAGACCTGGAATAATCTGGTCACCTGGGGACTGCAGAGAACAAAAAAGAGGTGTGAGGCAGGCTGCCAACAACAGAGGGAGAAAGAGATTATAAACTTCTAAGAAAGCATAAACAGAAAAATCTCTTTTCTTAGCAATCAACACAAACCAAGTCCTGGGAAGACAATTCCAGAAAAAAGTCTTGAGATGTCCCAAGAATCTCTAGCCACACTGATTGATGAAGGTCTTTCCCTGAATGAAGAAATTCAGTTAAAGACTGGGAAAAGCGTTCCATTTTTCTTCCCAAATGCACAAACAAGACACAAATGTATGAGTAACATTGAGAAGCAAAGAAAAGTGGATCGTTCAAATGAATAAAATAAATCTCCAAAAACTGACACTAAAGAAAGAGAAGCCTATAAATTATCTGACAAAAAGTTCAAGATAATCATAAAAATAATCAATGAATTGAGGAAAATGATACATGAACAAAATGAGAATTTTAACAAAGCAACAGCAATAGAAAAAAATATGTATATATGTATACATATAGGTATAAAATATATGCATATATATGTATACACTATATTATATTTACATATTATATATTTACATAAATATATAGAATATATAATAAAACAATAAGATGCAATGAAGAAAGTCTAATGTCACTAAAAAACGGTGTTGAATAACCTGGATATTCAAATGCAAAATAATGACATTACAGGTCAGTATTTAAGTTCTGGGGTAACATTTAAGTTCCCCAACTTGTAGTAAGTCTTCCTCAGACTGAGAAACAGTGGCAGAACAGTGAGTCAGTTCTGGTACAGTGTTTTAAATTTGGTGTTCATTCTAAGTCTTTCACAAAATGGGAAGCGACATTAAGTCAGGGAATAAGTTTCCATGTTAAGAAGTGAACGGACCAAAGAACAGCTGCCCAAACTGGAGCAGGTTACCATCTTCTCGAACATGCAGGATGAAAATTTAAAGAAAATTTAGGAAACGATACAGCAATCATATGAGAATTTTTTTTTTTTTTTTGAGTTGGAGTCTCACTCTATCTCCCAGACTGGAGTGCAGTGGCCGCTCCCGGCCACTGCAGTCTGACTGCTGGGCTCCAGCGATCCTTCCGCCTCAGCCTAATATGAGAAATTTAACAAATAAGTAGAAACAATTAAAAACCCAGAAATTTTAGATATACAGAATACCATAGCTGAACTGAAAAACTAACTAGAACTTTCCAACAGTAGACTCATCAAACAAAGGAAAGAATCAGCAGGCTCAAAATGTAACATATGGCCGGGCTCGGTGGCTCAGCCTGTCATCCTGTACTTTTGGGAGGCTGAGGTGAGTGGATTGCCTGAGCCCAAGGGTTCGAGACCCGCCTGGGCAACTTGGCGAGACCTCATCTC
>NW_007061293.1:125552-178928 GCF_000164805.1 Carlito syrichta | reverse complement strand
CACTGCACTCCAGTCTGGGCGACAGAGTGAGACTCCGACTCAAAAAAAAAAAAAAAATACCCAATTGCGAGGATCACAATGAAAAAGAATAAAAGAGTGAAGAAGGACGCAATCAAGCAAACTAAACACAGTGCAATAGGAGTTTTCAACAGAGATAAGAGAGACAGTCTTAGAAAGTATATTTAAGAAAATAATGACTGAATATTTTCCAATTCTGGAAAATGTTGCCATTATCCAGGTACAGAAAGTTCTGCACTCACCAGTCAAATGTAATCCAAACAGAAATTCTCCAACACACATTTTTTATCAAATTATCAAAAATCAAAGACAAAGAAACAATGCTGAAAAAAGCAAGCAAATATATATATCACATTCAATAGAGTCCCAATATAGCTTTCAGCCTATTTCTCAACAGAAGCCCAAAGGCCAGGAAAGAGTTTGATATGTTCAAAGTGCTGAAGTTAAACAAACTATCAGCTAAGAATACGCAGAAAAGCTATCCTTCTAAAAAGAAGAGATTAGAAAGAAAACGTGCTGGAGAATTTTATCAGTATCTGACCTGCTTTACAAAAAAAAGGCTAAAGGAAGTTCTTGAATCGGAAAGAAAAAGATGCTAACATGCAACAGGAAAACATCTGAAGGTATTCAACTCACTGGTAAAAGTAAGTTTATAGTAAAATTTAGAAGGCTTTAATACTGTAATTTGGAAGTCTAAACTAATTATAACCTTTTCATAAACTTTTTATTATAAAGATATAGGTTACAATTCAGGGTTAGGTATGCAAACTTTGATTATGCAGGTACCCTTGTTGATGAGGTATGCCCCTCCCTCCCCTAGCAGTTTCCCTCAACTGTCAATCCCATCTCCGTCCCCTTGCAGTTTCCCACTACTGCCAATCCCTTTCTTACAGTATTATGGTAACTGTCCAGGGTCTGTTTATGAGTGAGAACATATGGTACTCTGTTCTTTGTTTCTGTGATAGATCACTGGGTATGATCAACTCTAAATCCATCCAAGTTGCTGTGAATCCATATGTTTATCTTTGTTTATGGCTGCATAATATTCCATTGTGTATTTTTTTTAATCCAGTCCAGCTTCGATGGACAATATAGTTGGTTCCATGTTTTTGCTATTGTGAATAGAGCTGCAACAAACATACGTACGCTGGTATCTTTTTTGTAGAATGATTTGAGTTTCTCCAGGTATATTCCCAATAAGGAAATTGCTGGGTCATATGGAAGGTCAAATTCTAGTTCTTTAAGAAATCGCCACACTGTCTTCCAGAGACGTTGCACTAGTTTGCATTCCCACCAGCAGAGCAAAAGTGTTCCTTTTTCTCTGCATTCACACCAGCATCTGTTGTTTGTTATATTAATGATGGCCATTCTTACTAGAGTTAGGTGGTATCTCAGTGTGGTTTTGATTTGCATTTCTCTGATGATGAGTGAGGCTGAACACTTTTTTGTGTGTCTGTTGGATGCCCGTATATCTTCTTTTGAGAAGTGTCTATTCATGTATTTTGCACACTTTTTAATGAAGCTGTTTGTATTTTCCTTTTGGCGCATTTGAGTTCCTGGTAGATCCTAGATGTTAGGCCTTTGTCAGATACAGTTGGCAAATATCTCTTCCCATTCAGTGGGCTGTCTTTCTGCTCCCTTGATGGTTTCTTTTGCATTGCAGGAGCGCATTAGTTTGATAAGGTCCCACTTGTCTATCTTATTTCTTAAGGTATTTGCCTTTAGGGTTCTGAATAGGAATTGTTTGCCAGTTCCAACTTCCATAAGGGTGTCTCCTGCGTTTTCTGAGATTCTTACAGTTTGAGGTTTTACGTTTAGGTCTTTGATCCATTTAGAGTGAATTTTTGTGTATGGGAATAGGTAGGAGTCCTGTTTCAGTCTTCTGCATGTGGTCAGTCAGTTTTCCCAGCATCATCTACTGAATAGATTCTCCTCTCCCCGGTGGTTCTTGTTGGTGGCTTTGTCAAAGATGAATTGTTTGAGAAATTGAGTATTGCTTCTGGAATCTCTGTTCTGTTCCATTAGTCTATGTGCCTGTTCTTGTACCAATACCAGTCTGTTCTGATTACTGTAGCCTTACAAAAAAGTTCGAAGTCTGGAAGTGTGATACCTCCTGCTTTGTTTCTTTTGCTAAGGATTGTTCTGGCTATTCATGGTTTTTTATGTTTCCATATGAATTTCTGTATTGTCATTTCCAGGTCTGAGAAGAATGTTGTTGGTAACTTAATAGTATTGCGTTGAATCTGTAGATTGCCTTTGGTAGTATGGGTATTTTAACAATGTTGATTCCTCCTATCCATGAGCATGGAATATTTTTCCATTAGTTTGTGTTCTCTTGGATTTCTTTGAGCAGTGTTTTGTAGTTCTTATTGTAAACGTCTTTCACTTCTCTGGTTAGGAAGTTGCTGAGGTATTTCATTTTTTTTGTGGCGATTGTGAATGGGATTGAGCTTTTAATTTGGGTCTCTGACTGCTTGTTGTTGGTGTATAGGAATGCAACTGTCTTTTGCACGTTTATTTTGTACCCTGAGACTTTGCTAAAGTCCTTTAAAGTGCAAGCGGGTTTTTGACAGATTCTCTTGGATTTTCAAGATATAGTATCATATCAAGAGCACAGACTTCCTCTTTTCCTATTTGGATACCCCTGATTTCCTTCTCTTGTCTAATTGCCTGAGCTAGGACTTCCAACACAATGTTGAACAAGAGGAGTGAGAGTGGGCAGCCTTGTCTTGTTCCAGTTTTCAGGGGAAATGTTTCCAGTTTCTGTCCATTTAGCAATATGTTAATTGTGGGTTTACTGTAGATGGCACTTACTATTTTGAGGTATGTATCTTCTATACCCAAGTGTTTGAGGGTTTTTATCAAGAAGGGATGCTGGATTTTATCAAAAGCTTTTTCTGCATCTAATGAGATAATCATGTGGTTCTTGTTTTTACATCTGTCGATATATTCAATTACATCTATGGTCTTGTGAATGTTGAAGCAGCCCCGCATCCTGGGGATGAACCTACTTGGTCTTGGTGGATAACTTTTGAGATGTGCTTTTGTATCCAATTTGCTAGAATCTTTTTGAAGATTTTTGCATTATGTTCATAAGGGATATTGGCCTGTAGTTCTTTTTTTTTGGTGGGATCTTTTCCTGTTTGGGGTATCAGTGTGATGTTAGCTTAGTAAAATAATTTGAGGAGAATTCCATCTTTCTCAATTGCCTGGAATACTTTCAATAGGATTGGTATCAGCTCTTCCTTGTACATTTTGTAGAACTCTGCTGGTCCAGGGGTTTTTTTTTGTTTGTTTGTTTGTTTGTTTTTTGTAGTTAGTCTTCTTATGACAGAGTCAATTTCCTGGATTGTTATTGGTCGATTTAATGTCTCGATGTCTTCTTGTTTCAACCAGGGAGGTTGTGTGATGTCAGAAAGTCCTCCATTTCATTTAGGTTATCAAGTTTGTTTCTATACAGGTGTACATAGCAATTTCTAATAATCTTTGGTATTTTTTCGGAGTCAGTTGTGATGTGATGCCTTGTATTTCTAATTGTGTTTATTTGGGCTTTTTCTCTCTTTTTCTTGGTCATTCTGGCTAGGAGTCCATCAATCTTGTTAATTTTTTCAAAAAGTTGGCTTTTTGTTTTGTTGATGTTTTCTATGATATTTTTTGTCTTCTATGTCCTGTATTTGGGCTCTTATTTTTGTGATTTGGATTCTTCTGCTAAAGTTAGGGTTTTGATGGTCATCTCTTTCCAGCTCCCTTAGGTGATTAGTTAGGCTCTCCACTTGTGATCTTTCCATTTTCCTGATGTGTGCTCGTAGAGATATAAATTACCCTCCTAGAACTGTTTTCATGTCATCCCAGAGGTTTTGGTAAGGGTTTCTTCATTTGCATTTGTTTCCAGGATATTTTAATTTCTGCTTTGATTTCAGTGTTGACTCAGTAGTTGTTCAGCATCATTCTGCTTAGTGTCCATGTCCTTGTGGACTTTGGGGAAATTTTGTTGGTGTTGATATTTATTTTTATTCCACTGTGGTCTGAGAATGTGCATGGCAAGATTTCAACCTTTTAGAATTTGTTTATGCTTGATTTGTGGCCAAGGATGTGATCAGTCTTGGAGTATGTTCCCATGTGATGATGAATAGAATGTATATTCTGAGGTTGTTGGGTGGAATAATCTGTAGATATCTATTAAGTCCATTTGGTTGAGTGTCAAGTTTAGGTTCTGGATCTCCTTGCTGATTTTTTGCCTCGATGACCTATCTAGGACTGTTAATGGGGTATTCAATTCCCCTGCTATAATTGTGTTAGAGTCCATATCATTTTTTAGTTTATTTGGTAGTTGCTTTATAAATACTGGTGCTCCTGTATTGGGTCCATATATGTTTAGATTGGATATTTCTTGTTGATGGATTGAAACTTTTATCATTATGTAGTGTCCTTTTGCATCTTTTTAAAAATTTTTGATATGTTAAATGTTGTTTTGTCTGATATTAGGATTGCAACTCCTGCAAATTATTTTGTGATCCATTTGCCTTGTAACTCATTTTCCATCCTAGCTTTGAGTCTGTGTGCATCCCTTGTGGTGAGATGAGTCTCTTGGATGCAGCAAATAATTAGGTCTTGGTTTCTTATCCCGTTGGCCATTCTGTGTCTTTTCAGTAATGCATTTAGTTCATTCACATTGTTTATCCCTATCATGAGGTTCTTATAAAGTTTTTTTTTTGCTTGTTTTCATTTGGCTTTGGGGTTAATGTATATGTGTGTTTTCAAGTTTCTTGTTGCACTGTATTCTCTGTTGATTCTGTGTTCTGCTGTTCTCTTGGGAAGTGTGTGGCCATTCTTTTTTTTCTTTCTTCTGTGCTTAATACCTTTTCAAGCATTTCCTGTAGAACTGGTCTGGAAGCTGCATAATCTCTTAGGAACTGGATGTCTTGGAAGGATTTTAATTCTCCATCACTGATGAAGCTGAGCTTGGCTGGATAGGAGATTCTTGGCTGAAATTGTTTTTCTTGTAGAACTTTGAATATAGAGCTTCAGTTCCTTCTTGCTTGTAGTGATTCTGCCAATAGGTCTGCTGCTGTTTTGATTGGTTTTCCCTGGTAGGTAATCTGATCTTTCCCTCTTGCTGCCTTTAGGATTTTTTCTTTTGTGCCTGCTTTGTGTAGGCAAATTGCTATGTGTATTGGAGTTGGTCTTCTCATTTGATGTCTTATGGGGGTTCCCTGTATCTCTTGTGCCTGGCTAGTCACATCTCTGGTGAAATGGGGAAAGTTTTCTAGGATTACTTCCTGGAATACTTTCTCCATGTTGTTCTCCATTTACCTTTCTTCTTCTGGGATACCAATCAGCTGATATAATCACACATCTCCTGTAGTTTTTGTTCTTTCTGAGTCTTTTTTCTGTTTTTTACAGTTTGGGTTAATTCCATGTTCTGGTCTTCAAGTTTTCAGATTCTTTATTCAGCTAGATTAATTCTGCTTTCCACGCTTGTCATCTTGTTGTTTATTTCCTGGATGAAATTTTTTATTGCCAAAATCTCTGTTACAAGTTCTTTCTGTGTTGTATGTTGTCTTCTTGAGTCTTATTCACTCTTTACATCCATTCCCTAATCCTTGTCATATTCCAGGGACAGTCATTGGTGACTTCCATTGTTTGTGCACCAAGAACTGATTTTTCAGGAGTTTTGTCTTTGGTACACTTGAAATTACCTGAGGCCTTCCTTTGGTTTTTCCTCATTTGTTATGGATCACTTGTTTTTCTCTTTAGTTCTGTTATCCAGTGTCAGTGGGAGAGGCTTTCTCTTCTGATGTTTGCTCAGGTCTCTATTCTTCCCTGATCCGAGCTCTGGATTTGTTCTATTTTGAAATAGGATGGTGGATGGGAAACTTTGCTGTCTCTTGTAGTTTTTGAAATTTGAATAAAGTAGTGGATAGGGTGCTAGGAATCAGAGACTACTTGCAAATTACAACATGCAATTATTGTGGTATGTGTTCCCTGAGTCCCATTCCCCACCACCACTCTATATGAAGATGCAAAACAGAAACCAATGCAAAAGCAATTGAACACATACACACACACCCAGAAACAAACTTGAATAATAACAAAGTGAAACAAAACAAACAACAACAACAAAAAAAACTAAACATACATACACACATATGCCTAGCACAAAGTATATAGAGAAAAAAACAGAAAGACTGGAGGAAAATTTTTAAAAAATTAAAAAATAGATGAACTAACATACTGTCAAAATAATTTTTTTTTTTTTTGAGTTGGAGTCTCATTCTGTCGCCCACACTGCAGTGCAGTGGCTGCTCCCAGCCACCGCAGCCTCGACCTGCTGGGCTCTGCGATCCTTCTGCCTCAGCCTTCCGAGTAGCCGAATTACAGGCATGCACTACTATGCCCGGCTGATTTTTTGATTTATTGTAGAGATGAGGTCTCGCTGCCCAGGTGGGTCTCAAACCCATGGGCTCAGGCAATTCACTCACCTCAGCCTCCCAAAGGCACGGGATTACAGGCTGAGCCACTGAGCCGGCTAAAATAATTTTTAAAATAAAAAAAAATGAAAATTAAAACAAACAAAAAAGCATCCTGCCCTCTTGTTGCAGGCTCTGAAATTGTTCCTTTAATCAGGTCTCTCTTGCAAAGCCTCCTCTTTCCCTCTCTGCTCAGGGAATAAAGAAGGGAGGGAGGAGGAGCAGTGGAGGTGGGTGGGGCTGTGGTCCTCCCCTCCCACTCTCATATGGTCAGGGAGATCTCTTCCCATGGGGAGGTATGGGATTTTCTCTTCCCCAGGTATGTACTTTCACCTGGGTTGCCCCAGTCAGGCATATCCTGGAATGGAGCTCTCTATTGCGACTGACGTCCAGTCTCCGCCTGGGTTTGTCCCTCTCAGTTGTGGCCCAGCGTAGTGGGTCTGATGTTCAGAGGATTGCTGGGGAGGAGGGGATTTGGGTCAGCCCTGGACTCACCACTGATCTCTTTGGAGTTCTTCCTCATCCTTTTCTGGCCACACCCTTTGTCCCACAGCTGAATCAGGGTAAGAGGTGGGGTACCTGGAACACAGCACTCATCAGGTCCCTCTGAAGTTTGTGCTCTCAGGATATTCCCTCTGGGCCACGATTAGTCCCTGAGTAGTTGATCCACCAGTCACAGAGATTTCATCTGTTGCTCCATGGTGAGCAAGTCGGAACACTTTCCTGCCCTGCCTTCAAAATGGTGGTGGGGTGCCTCTCTTGTCTTCTTCCATGGGGAATTGCCCCTATACTCCCTCTGCAGCCCCTGTCAGAGCCCTGCCAGGTGCTGAAGTGGTGAAGCAAAGTCAGGAGCCAGCAGTCTCTTTCCTGTTTCAATGGTGAGGGAGAGCCTGGGACGATAGTTTCTCCCTGACACTTTCTCAAAGGAAAACTTCTGTCCATTAAAAAAAAGATGGCACTCAACTTCTACAACCTGGGAAAAGTCAGGGACAAAATTGAGAAGCTGCAGCACCAGCTGTTGCACCAGGGGCCTGGCCATCCTCTCATAAGCCCCACTTAGACAGTCTCTCCTAGCATTTTCTTCCCAGGGAGGGTTTGTGGATCTAAAAAAAAAAAAAAAAAGAAAGAAAAGAAAATGGCACTCTGCTTTTGCATCCTGAGAATCACTAGTGTCCAAGCCCAGCTACTGTGGCACCAGCCGCTGCACCAGGAGAGCCTTTGCCTTAGCTCCCTAGCTTTACTCAGTCAGTCACTCACACACACACTCACTCACCAGCAAGTACACAAAATTTTCCATATACTCACTCACTTACACGGGGAATTGCCTAGTCTAACTGGCTCGGCTGCCATCTTTCTGACTCCTCACCAATTATATCTTGAATAAAAATACTAAAAGACAAAACCACCAACGTTAATAATAGGTACAACAGCTAGTTAAGAGATAGGCTACATAAAATGGCATAACATGAGGATTTAAAACATTAAAATGAGGGGACTGGTGTTAAAATATAGTTTGTTTTTGTTTCTTTTTATATTTTGCAATCAAGGTAAAGTTATCTATTTAAAATAATTCATTATAACTATTAGATTTTTTTTGTAAGCCTAATGCCAAACACAAAGCAAAAACCTATTAATAGATACACTAAAAATAAGTAACCCAAAATCAAAATATGCTACTAGAGAAAAATTACTTAACTACACAGCAAGGCAGCAGGGAGTGAAAACAGGATAAAAGGATCTGTAATACAACCATAAAATTAATAATAACAGAGCAGTGGTAAACTCTTACATGTCAATAATAGCATTGAATGTCCAATTAAAAGACAAAGATTTGCTAAATGAAAAAAATACGAAACCAACTATATGATATTTAGTAGAAACTCATTTCACCTTAGAGTCATAAGTAGACAAAGTGAAGGGATGGGGAAAAAAAATACACACACACACACACACACACACACACACACACACACACAGACACACACACCATGCAAATGGAAACCAACAAGAGCAGTAGTTATAGTTATTTCAGGGAAAATAGACATTAGTCAAGATTTAAAAAAACAAAAGGGCAGAAAAAACATTATACAAGGATAAAGGGGTAAATACAGCAAGAGAATATAACAGTTGAAAATATATATGTGTAATGCATCCAACATCAGAGTATTCAATTCCATAATGCAAATATTAACAGACCTTTAGGGAGAGATTGGCTGCAGTACAATAATAGTAGAGGATTTCAATGCCCCACTATCAGCAATGGACAGATCATCCAGACAGAAAATCAACAAAGAAACATTGAAGTTAAACTATACTCTAGGTCAAATGTACCTAACAGACACTTACAGAGCATTTCTTTCAACAACTGTAGAAAACACATTATTTTCAACAACACATGGAACATTATCCAGGGTAGATAATATGTTAGGTCACAAAACATGTCTTAAAAATTGTAAAAACATCAAAATCATATCAGTATATTTTCTGACCACAATGAAATAAAACTAGAAATCAAAAACAGAAGGAATATTGTAAATCTTACAAATACGTTAAAATTAAATCACATGTTCTAAAAACAAATAGACAATTAAGGACATTTAAAAGAAAATTTAATTATTTTTTTCAATAAATGAAAATAAAATAAAACATATCAAAATCTATGGTTTACAATAAAAGCAGTTCCAAGAGGAATGTTTAAACTAATACAACGTCACATCTTAAAATTATACTTAAAAAAGGGAAACGAATGTCTTACCTTAAGGAACTGGAAAACAAGAACAAAGCAAACCCAAAATTAGTAGAATAAAGGATACAGAACAGATCAGGGCAGAATTAAAAATAAATGAAATAGAGACTAAAGGAACAATACAAAAGATTAACAAAACGAAGAAGTGGTTTTGTGAAATGATAACTCAAGATGACAAAACTTTAGCTAGACTTATAAGAAGAAGATGAAAAGGACTCAAAGAAATAAAATCAGTGATTAAAAAAAGACATTACAATTGACCTTAGAGAACTACAAAGAACCATAAGAGACTACATAAACAAATATATATCAAAAAAGAAAAAATATAGAATTGGATAACAGAATATATAGGCACTCAAACAACTCAATAGCAAAAACAAACAAATATTCTGGTTTTAAAAATAGGCAAAGTATATGAATAGACATTTCTCTAAAAAAGACATACAAATGGCCAGCAGATTCATGACAAAATGCTCAACATCACTAGACATCAGGGAAATGAGAATTAAAACCACAATGAGCTATTATTTCATATCAGTTTGAATAGCTATTATCAAAATGATAAAAATTTTAAAAATGCTGATTAGGATGCTGAGAAGGGAAAATTTTTACATTTTTGGTGCGAATGTAAATTAGTACATCCATTATGGAAGTTTCCTCAAAACTTAAAAATGAAACTACCATGTGATCCAGTAATTCCACTACTGAGTATCTATCCAAAGGTATTAAAATCAGTATGTTGAAGAGATATCTGCAATGCTGTGTTTACTGCAGCACTGTTGACAATGATCAAAAGATGGACTCAACCTAAATGTCCATCAATGGACAAATTGATAAAGAATATGTGGCCTATATACAGAATAGGATGCCATGAAAAGGAATACAAAACAATTTAAAAAGCTACAGAAAAGAATAAAATCTTGTTTCTGCACCACCATGGATGAACCTGACGGACATGATGTTAAGTGAAATAAACCAGGCACAGAAAGATAAATGCTGCGTGATCTTACATATATGTGAAATTTAAAAAGAAAAATTCATAAAATTAAATGTTAAAATGTTCACACTAGTCAAAGAGATCTAAAGATTTAATACAATGACTACCAAAATCCAAATGGCATTTTTTTTTACAGAAATAGAAATAACAAGCCTACAATTTACGTGAAACCACTAGCCCCAATTAGCCAAAACAATCTTGACAAAGAACAAAGATGGAGGCTACATACTTCCTGATTCCAAAACAAATGATCAAGCTATAGGAATAAAAACAGTATGATACTGGCGTACAGACATATATAACAATGGAAGAGAACAAATAGTTCAGAAATAAACCCACATATTTTAGGTCAAATGATCTTTGCCAAAGGTACCAAGAATATGTTATGGGGAAAATATAATTCCTTTAAAAATAGCGTTGGAAAAGCAGGATATTCAAATGCAAAAGAATGAAATTACACCCTTATCTTATACCATAACAACAAATGCAATATGGATTAAAGACGTATGCATAAGATCTCAAAAAGCTAAATTTAGAACTGTTATATGATCTAGTCACTTAACTTTTGATTATTTACCCTCAAAATTGAAATCAAGACCTCAAAGAGATAAACGCACTACTATGTTTATGTTATGTTTATGTTTATGTTATGTTCACACTGTTCACAACAGTCAAGAGAAACAAATTTTAATGACCATAAGTAAGTGAACAAATACAGAAAATTAGGTATATGCATTCAAGAGATGTTATTCAGCCATCAAAAAGAAGAAAATACTGTTTTATACTATAACGTAGATAACCACGAGACATTATTTTAAGTGAAATAAGCCAGTCACAGAAGGACAAATACTGTGTGAACCTATAGAATGGGCAATATTCTACAGATACTTGATTCATATACTTGGAAATAATATCAGACCATGATATAATGTATAACAGGAAATACTTGAAACCGTGAGAGGGGATGGTATTTCCTAAGGAGAGTGTGTTGAATGTGAAGAAAGAATACTACAGGAGATATTCCCGAAAACCACGACAGTTTAATGAAAGAGTGTGGAAAAAATACCAAAAATTGGAGACTGACCAGATTGTGTATGGGAGGGAAAAAAAAGGAAAGGTATTAAGGAAATGATTTAGTAGTCAGTCAACAGTTCTAAATGCTTCTGTGGGGAGATCTTGTATCGACAGTATTGGATTAAACAAGGCAAGGAGGTAAAGCAGAGGTGTTGGGGTTGAACCACAATTTCATCACTTGTAGCATGAGTAAAATATGTTGAAATAGACATAGAAAAAGAGAAGAACTCTATTTTTTTTCCCCTTTTTTGATTCCTGGTGTCACTCTTTCTCTCAGAATGGAGGGCAGTGGCACAATCCCAACTTGACCTCCTGATCTCAATCAGTCCTCCCTCCTCAACCTCTTGGATAGCTGGAACTACAGGTGCATTCAATCATTTCAGCTCATTTTTTGATTATTTTTTAATTTTAAAGATGTGAGTTACAATTCAGGGTTAGGTATAGAAGTGGAGATTGTACAGGTAAAGTTTGGGCCTCCCTTGTGTCCCCACTTTGCCGGTTTTGAGATTAGGTACCCTTGTCAATGTTTTGTCTCCACATAACCCCCCGCCACCACCCACCACGGCAGTATCCTGCTGCTGTCAATCCCTGGCCTTCCAAAAATTGGAGACTGACCAGATCCCTACTGGGAATGCTCCCAGAGGAACTCAAATCATTCTACAATAAAGACACCCACACGTGCATGTTTATTGCAGCATTATTCACAATCATAAAAACATGGAGCCAACCATGCTGCCCACCAAAACTGAATTGAATTAAAAAAAAAAATGTGGTACATGATGGAATATTATGCAGCCATAAAGAAGGACAAATATATGGACTTTACGGCAACTTGGATAGAGTCTATAGTACTCAGTGATCGATCACAGAAATGAATAACAGAGTACCACATGTTCTCACTTATATGTGGACCCTGAACAATGTTTTGATTTTTTTATAGAGATAACATTTCATTATTAAACTCTTGGGCTCAAGGAATCCTCCTATCTCAGTCTCCCAAAGTCCTGGGATCACAGGTGTGAACCACTCTGCTTCGTGAGAATTCTTAAATTAGCTGTGGGAAAAAAAAAAAAGCTCACAGCTAAAAGGTGTTATTTGGGATTATTTATTGTCTTTCTGATAGGAGTTTAAATTTTTTTTGAAAGAATCTAGTAGAGAGAGTTGAGTGCCAGATAGCACAGGGGAAAACAGTTAAGCAAGGTCTAGAAGAAAATGCATAAACTCCAAAGCATAACTAATATGCTATGTTTAAATGTAACAGAATAGACAGGAGACATAATTTTTGCTGAAGGATGCAACTTTACAGGTCTTATGATTAGAAATGAGAGTGCTCTTTTTATGTAACTGATATTTTAATTCACATTAAAATATGAATTTACTGTGACAGTAAAGAACTACTATATCTGGAGATATATGGAGAAGTTTAACAAAGACATGGTAAAATACACTGTAACTACGTTTCATTTTCATTTTTTAAGTTAAGAGACACGTTTGATTATTAACCTCTTTTCTAATAAGGAAGTTGAGTCATTGAGAAGATGAAGTAACTCCTTGAGAGAGACACAGACAGTAGGAGGTGGTAGTCTGTGTTCTGTACTATTATTCTGCAGGAATAAACAGATATTTTCTAATCTGGAGATCTTAGGGACGTGATGTCAATTAGTGGAGAGAAAACTGGATGTTGAAATGATGACTCGTGTTTTAGTTATGATGCTTTATTAGACAGCTTTGTGATCTTGGGAGACCAAACAACTTGATCGAGTTAATTTATTTAGTTATCATTTCTTTTAATTATAAAAGAAAGCACTTAAATTAGACTATTTCTAAGGTCACTTCTGATGTTATGGTGTTTGTGAGACTATGATATAAGGATCAAAGGGTGCTTTTATTTTTGAAAGCATCGCCTGCTAGTATAATAGAATTAGATAGTAAGCAGACTGTCAGCTACAACATCTATCCTTACACAATTTCTCCTGAGAATTGCTTTGATTATTAACAAGATGATCTTCTAGTAATAAAATGCCTCTCTTTCCTAAGTATTGTTCAGAGATATAATAACTTAAATGAATTAACCAGCTTTGGAAAGGTCACTTTTCCAATAAATGGCAAATTTAAAAAAAGGTTAATAAAATGATTCAGAGACATTTATTGTTACTTACAAGGGTTATTCTGTCTGACACCTATATGTGCATAATTATAGCCAAGGCTCTAAAATTGTACAAAAAGCTCTCTGCCTTTTTATTCCCCAGTCAGCAGAGCAAAGATTACATCTAACAGCCGCATTTTCACAAATTTGAAAGCAACCTCTCTCCTCATAAATGTGCAACTGTTCTGGTTGGAAACAGTAGTAGATGCTGCTAGATGCTTTCTGCGTCAAAAAGTTTGATGCTTTTCACATTGGGAAGGAGAATCTAGCCTGCGGTTGGGAAAGGGTTGAAAAAAGGGGCCTATCATAATAGGTAAAAAGAAACACACAAAGCAGCATGGTTTAAGTCAGGGCTGCTACATAATACAAAATTTAGAATCCAATTGAAAGAGCACAGAGGATAGTATGATCACTTTCTTTCTGTTTGCTATCACCTGGGTATTTGCATCAGGGGCTTGGTTAGAAACATGAATAATATTATTGGGTGGAATTTTATTATAATCCTTGGGGATGTCTTGGAACTAAATTTGAGGGGACTCATTGGTTAATTCTTAGGATGTCCAGAAAAAAATAATTATTGTTGGATCCCAGCTTGAAGAAAATCGGTATTTATTTAAGATTTGGATATTTTTGTAAACCCCCAAACTGGTGCAAAATTTCAGTCTATAGCCTCTTTGCTAGAGACTCTTATTAGTTAGATGGATGATCTTTACCTTTGGGAAACAAAAATTTAAGGTATGTGATTTGGATCTAAGAAAAGGCTTCAAGAGTCGGAGTGGTGGCATAAATTTGAATACCACTGTACTGGAGAGTGGAGAGAGGTGTCAGTAGACAGAGAAAAAAATAAGAAAGCGAGAAGAGATTGGGCAGAGAGAATGGGGTGTGTGTGAGGGGGAGACTAACATAGTCCAAACTTTAATTACACAATAGACACTGGGATAATAAGATGCTCATAGTGATTATTTCATAAGACTGATCAATGAAGACCGAGAAAAAAGAGGGATGATTGGAAAAAGAATGGGAGAGAAAGAGGGAGACAGAGACAGAGAGAGAGGGAGAGAGACTAGCATAGTCCAAATTTTAATTATACCATATATACAGTGTATACCAGAACTCTAGGAAGCTCATAATGATGGCTACGTAAGACCCATCAATGAAGAAATTAAAAACTAGTGGTTGACCTTATTGTGGACACACAATCCAGATTGAACAACATCAGACAACACTAGCATGACTTCTGAAGGATGTGTGAGAACTATGTAGCTAAAATGTAGAGGCGTATTGCAGTATTTCCGGATTAAGTCGGTGAATTAGCATGAATTAAAACTTTCTGCTGAATGTTCTTCTCCTTTCTCCAATCGCCCATTTATAGCAACTATACAAGAAAGATTAGTCCTGTTTAATAAGTAAAGACATAGAAGATTAGATAGGTGAGAATGGAGGAATACCTCCTAATCTAGTCTATATCTCAGAGCCTATACTGGTAAGTCAATACAATACTGAGAATTTTCACTTATACACAATACCTGGGAAATCTGAAATCAGAATAGTTATCTATCTATATAAATTTTTTTCTATTTATGTGGAAGTAGTTGGAAAAGCTTTAAGGAGAAATAAGTAAAAGAGAAAACAAAGATGTTGGCCATGGAGATGATTTTAGGTTATAGTTATGTAGTAATAGATATTTGGAGGAATATACTTAAACAAAATGCTGTTTAAAACAAGAACAAGAAATAGATACTCTCAAATATTTTCTCTGTGAGAAGGAACACAGCACCTATTAATCATTCTTAGTAAAATTACTGTCCAATCAAGATTGAATTAAAGTGTTCAAAAAAGCGGAAAAATAGTAATAATAAGAACTAGTAATTAACATTGAATTCATTCAGGACTAATGACGTTACTGAAAATATACTTCTGTATGTAAAATATAATTTATGTGAACCTGGACAGTGTTGTGATAATAACATAACTAAGCAAAAATAATAGTGAGGACAGAGGAAAATGGCAATCAGACAATTACCAATATCATTACTTTTCTTAGTAAAGAGTCAATCAGACCACAGAGCTTACAAGAACCACCTAAATGCCTCTCAAAATTCTTAACCACAGTGAGATCGGACAGAAAGTATGTTGAGTAGACATATTAGTTTAAATATCATCAATTCTTCTCTTTTCATTTTAGTTTCTTTTTTCCGAAAAATCATCAATCATAAATCTAGTCGTTATACTCATGATAATATAGACACAGCATTATTCTGTTTTTACAAGTTTATTTTCATCTGTATATACACATTGAATAATGTCTATAGCTCTGTTAGCCAGTACAGTAGCCAAAAGCCACATGTGTCTATTGCGCAATAGTCTTATTTGGCTACTGACTATTAATTGGAAGTGCATATATAAAGGCAACTTAATGTTAACAATGGTAAATTATATTAACATTTGATATTTTAATTTAAATTTATATTAAAATTTAATATTTTAATTCTGTTTATGTATTCTCTAAATTGTTCAAAAAATTTTTAGTTTCCTTGTATCTTTTTTTAGAAAAGTGGTGGTGGGGGGGAAGGGAAGAAAGCTGAAATGAGAATGATTTCTTTTTAAAAAATACCTTCAGGAAAATAATAAAATATTAGCTAAGGTTAACGCTGAATGATGGAGATATAGAAAATTATTATTTGCATTTCTTATCTTTAGCATTGTAAGCATTAAAAAATAAAATATAGGATAGAAAGAAACTCCCTGTACTGTCAGGTCAATTTTGTGTGAATCTAAAGCTACTCAAAAAGGTAAAGTCCATTAAAAATCCAATGTGAAAAGAATTGAGAAAATATTCTCGGTAAACATAAGAACCTTTTCAAGATGTGGAGATGAGAAAAATCATGGGATATATGGATGGGGATTTCGAAGTAGTTTGGTGTCTTTGTCCTATCAAGTACAATTGCTGTTAAGACTTAAGAGCTAGGCAGAAGTTCTCCAATGGCCCTAGGAAATTGCTAAAGTATTTGGATTTTTTCTTAAGTATGAGAAAAGAATGAGTGAAACATAATGACTAGAACTCCTTCTCTTGAGAAGTTGACTGAATGATGGAGAACAGAGTAGTCTATGGATCCATCAAGGACTGTAGAGACCACTGTTCAGTCTCACTTTAGCAGTGATGTCAGTTTGGTGATTGGTTTTCCAGGTCATCCCAGCTTCGAGGCAGGACCAGGCTAGTACAGTTTCTCTTTAGTGGCAGAGGCAATATGGCACCCAACTCCTGTGAGCTCCAGGGAGCTTGGCATAAAGTTCCCTCAAATCTCAAAACTAGAAGGGAAGAAATATGGTAACTGTCACTCACTATGTAAGGGGCTGATTATGAGTGTCATTAAGGAACCACTGAGGATAGATTGGAAACAGGGGTGAGAGTGTATTTTGAAGAATGGCTGGCAGTTGGATAGGAATTCACAACGACAAAGATAAAGTCGTAATTTTTGTACTTCTATTTTGACCATAAGTTTTACCTCTGTGGTTTTAGCATCCGGAACAGGGTAAGTTATATCAAATCACATAAAACTTAGTTTGTTTTTTTATCTTGTGGTGAAATGGGGAAAATTGTTCTTTTTCACAAAAAGGAGTCTTGTCATTTTCAAAGTATAATAGAATTTAGATTTTCTTGACTCTCAGTTCTGTTAGGCTCCCTTTGGTTGATCCAAATTTCTCAGTGGATTTCAAACCTTTGTGAATTCTAGTAAAGAAAGAATAAGTCATTGAACTTTTCTACATACTTACCATCCCTGCCCCTCCCCGATGATAGTGATCTGTGATTTTTCAGTCTGTGGCTCATAACAGTGATACTGTCCAGTTGAATTTTCCTTCCTCTGTGACACAGTCTCATCTCCAAGCTTCTCTGTATACAGTAGATTTTATCTCTCTGAAAACCACCTTTATGCTGTTCAGCACTGCCCACCCAACCATTTTCTCTGCTGATACTGATTTTTTATTATATTTACTATTATTATATATATATATATTTTGCTGGTAAGAGACTGTGTACTTAGTGAAGGACTATACATAATTATTTTGTCTCTAATTGTACTCATGTGACTATAGGTACTGACATTGTCAGCAGGATTATTTTTGAATACAAAATATGAGCTATATTACTTTGAGTGAGCTTGCATTTGTATTTCTTGCTCTGCTGGTTTAAAATCACTGGTCATTATGTGTGTGCTTCTATCAAGCAATTATTTTGGGACATAAATAATATGTTAATAATGGTTACAACAACAATAGCAACTATATACAAGGCAGCTTTAAAGACAGAAAAGGAAGTGTAGTATGCAACTCAGGCATTTTCCTTTACCAGGAATTAAAAGTCATTTGGGAAAGAGAAAGAAACCAAACAAAGCCAGTTTCAGAGTGTTAAGATAGAATCTGTTTAAAAACCCCAAAATGTATTGACTTACAATGTCAGCATTATTGAATTTTTTTTTTTTATTTCTGATTGGTCTACTGTCATGAACTCTTATTTTTCTATAATTGATACATGAAAAAATACTACTTTTATATTTGTGCTGCATTTAACAAACATATGTGACAAATATCCTAGACCTGAATACTTCTATAAACTTAATGATCTAGTGTTAGGAAATGTTTAAAGACATTTTGAAGAGATATTGATTCTCCGAACTCATTCAATCTCTGTAAACAGTATTGTGTTAACAAACCAGACAGAAAAATACATATTTCTCTTTAATCAAAAATCTACTCACAGAGTACTAAATAAAAGAGCAGTGTTGAAGAATGACTGGAAATGAAATGTTTATGATTTCATTTATCTTACAGTCTCTTTAATATTCACAATAAAAGTCAACTTACCCATTACTCCAAAATAAAACGCAAGCAGGGGAAATCATAAAGGACTGTAAGTGGGAAATATAGATATATTTAATATCCAGTGAAAAACACCAAGTCTTCCTTTTTTGTTGTTAGAATATGCCGCCTTTAGCCTCAGTTCTGCATGATTTGAGCATAACTATGCTGAACGCTGCCAAGTACAATCATACATGTAGCAATATGGCTAAGTGTGAAGAACAATCCAGAAGACATACTGTGGAATGACTATTTTGTTAAACTGATCCTCCTCTACCAGGCAAAGAAGCAAATTATGGTTTCATTCATAAAGTTAAATAGATCAATGTACAAATCTTACCTTTGCTGCTATATGACTTTGTAATCACAGATGAAATAATTGATATCTCTAAGTTTATTTCTTCTTCCTGCTTAAAAAAAAATGGAAAATATTGAAATCATGTATTTACATTCTTATTCAATTTTCCCTAATTCGAGTGAGAATATTTTATTAAACTTCAAACCAGGTGAATTGGGGACCGAAGCAAGGCCCAAACTTTGCCTGTGTGATGACCAATTGGATCCCTAATCCTGAATTGTACCCCACATCTTTAGAATTCAAAGCCATTTAAAAAATATATGAACACCTGAAAAAAAAAAGATTCAATGGGGCAAATGGTGAGATGTATACATTACTTGAAATTTTGCCAATCTTCTTTAAAGCTCAGAAGACAGACTCCATCCATGCCTCAATGACAGTTTATTGTAAAGATAATTGCCATGAGAAAGACTGTGATGACACAATTTCTTTTAGGTTCAGCAGGAGAGAATAACATGAGTAATTAGTGATATCTAAAGGTCTATTTGCTAGAGTTGTAAAATATAAAACCTGACCTTAGCATGTTTTGATGGACATCTGATTTGCTATTAATATCACCATATTTAGTACAATACAGCAAGAAAAATAATAAATCTGAAACCAGAAGTCTTGTATATTCTTACTAGCTTTTTCTTACTAGCTTTTTGATTTGGAACCATATTTTAATTCTTCTTAGTCCTTTTTCTTTATCTCTAAAATTGTATAAAGTATTAATTTACAATTCTGTTATAAGATGTAAATAAAACATTTTTTGTGAAAGTATGATGTCAATTATAACATTTTACCCTGTTTTGTATAGTCATTATTTTATTATGTACATAATAGTTAGATAATGCATTTAGATTTAATATGAGACTTTAAAATTTGGGTTAAATTTTTCCAATTAGTAAATGTGGCCTATTTCAGTGGGCTGCAAAGTCTTAAGTTCTTTAAAATCCCTTCTTTTTAAAACCATTACAGTATTTTTAATAAAAGTTACTCTACATGAAAATAAATAGGAAAAATAAGCCATTATTCTGCAGCAGAATTGTGATGATAATAGGCATACTTACTATTAATTGGATGTCAAATATTTGTATTCACATATTTGTATTCATATTTGCATGCCATGTATGATGTAATTAATATTTTTTGATTCTCAAAATAATTTTTTTCATTTTTAAATACTTGATTTTTCAAGCTCCTTAACTTCATGAGCAAAGAAATCAAAGATATACTTTATGTGTAAATCTGTGTTCAGTGTTTCTATATTCATATGAGAAAGTATTTTAATTCTATTATTTTAAAATGTGAGTAGAATGGCACCAATACTTATATTTATCCTTTAAAATGGTTGACTCACCCTAGTTTTCTCTTCTATTGCTTTCTTTTGTTTGTTTTTTTAATTTAGCCTGCAGAATTTAGGATTGCCTCCTCTTTTTTTTAATGTCCTGCATATCTAGTGCATTAACACTAACACTTTTATCTTCTAAATATCTCTTCAACTTACTCATTCCTTTCTATATTTAGTACCAATGGTCTAATCCCCAAATTACTAACATTTCTTTCTTGGACTACTGCAATAAGCTGCTAACTAGGTTATCAACATACCCTCTGGCCACTTTCCTAATCTGTTTTCCACAGTGAAGTCAGATTAATCATTAAATAAATCAAATCTGAACTTGGCACTCTTTCCTTCTGAAAATGACATTTTCTGGACCCTACTTATCTTTCTAGTCTTCCAGTCCTGTATTCCTTTGTTTTCTATATAGTATACAAGTCTTCATTTAGTTCTCTTCCTTTTTTTCTCCCACTCCAGTAAATTTGCTCACATTGTTGCCTCTATCTGGTACATTTTTCCTTTCCTCTTTATCAAATCAAATTCTCAGGTCAGTCATATTTTTCTCATAGCAGCATTCTTGAAACTCAATTGCCTACAACCCAAATATATAAGCTCCCACTGAACTCAAAATACTCTCTTTTAGTACTTTCCAACATCGACATATTGCATTAGTAAGTGCAAATATTTTATTACCATCCAGCCCTATTTAAGGACACACAGTTTATGCAGCCTTGACTTTTTCAGTATCTTACATCACTGGATCATCATAACCAGAACAATCTAAGCCAAAACCAACAATAAATATAACAACGCAGGTACTTTCTCTGTATTGTTATTTTATTTAATCTGATCAATAAACATATGAATTGAGTACTGGTATTATTCTTAATATAAAAATTAGAAACTAAGGCTGGGCATAGTGGTTTATGACTGGAATCCCATCAATTTGGGAAGCCAAGGTGGGATGATTGCTTGGGCCCAGGAGTTTGAGACCAGCCTTGGCAGCAGATGCAGACCTCCTTTCTACAAACAATAGTAAAAAAAAAGAATTTGCCGTGTGTCATACTGTGTGCCTATGATCCCAGCTACTAGAGAGGCTGAAGCAGGAGGATTAGTTGAGACAAGGACATCTAGGCTACAGTGAGCTGAGATCATGCCACTGCACTCTAGACTGGATGACAGAATGAGACTCTGTTTTAAAAATAAATAAATAAATAAGTAAACAAGCATAAAACAAATAAGAAACTAGAGGGAAAAAAAGTAAAGGAAAATTCACAGGCCACACTGCTGGTTACTGGAAGAACTGGATTGTGAGCTAAAACTCTGGGGGATACCGATTCCAGCAGCCTGCTAAGAAGCTATGATCTCACAGAGTAGACAGTAACTAACATGGGTTGAATAAACAGCTGCTCTATTTCTCAGGGTAATCATAGCTTATAATGAAATGAATGTGCATTTCAGAAATATTCCTATGTTCAGAAGATGAATTTTGCATAATTTATATAATGTTTAAGTTAAATTATACCAGATACAATCTCCAAACTTCCATTTTGTGACTTTTATATGCTATAGTGAAGACAGAGAAAATGTAATTGTGTTTATGCACGAGGTCTGACAATTAAGTTCGTAAACTCACCCTAGAAAAAGTGCTACATCATACCTCAATGCTGAATATCATACAGTCACCTTTGAAGTATTACCCTTAGGAATCTCTGCACCGATTCCAGCACCTGTCCAACTGTCAAAGCAATTTTGAATTCTTTTTCTGGAATGGTCATCAGAGCTGTGGTCATATTACCCTTGATGTGCTGAATGTCATTAAAATGTATTCTTTTCATTGTTTTCTTTATCTTCAGGTAAAGAAAAAAGTCATTGGGGGCCAATCAGGTGAGTAGGAAGGGTATTCCAATACAGTTATTTGTTTACTGGCTAAAAATTCCTTCAAAGACAGTGCTGTGTGAGCTGGTGCATTGTTGTGATATAAGAGCTCCTTCGGGACCATTTTTGCACACATCTTTCTCATGCCAAGATTTTCAGTTAAGATTTTTCTGCTTATCAATCAATGTTCATTTGGTCTGCTATGCTTCTCACAGTTAGCCAACAATTTTAATGCACAATTTGATGAATTTTTGCAATGTTTTTAACAGTTCTACTTTTTATTGGTTGTCCTGACCTCTCTTCATCAGGGAGGCTTTCTCTCTCCTCAGAAAAACATTTACTTCATCTGCACACTACCATTTTCTTCATGGCATTCTTCCATAAACTTGGACCAACATGCTCCTGATTTCACTTCCACTCTTGCAAGAAATTTAATATTTGTTCGTTGATCTAATTCAAGTATTGACATTCTCGTGACAAAACACAAAAACATGCAACAGCAATAATGAATACCACACAGCCGAGACACTGATTTACCACAGTTATGAAACCTTATCAAGTTGTTTGTACAGTACTGCCAATGTAGGCACACGGTGGCAAGTTCGCGAACTTAGTTGTCAGACTTCATAAATTATGTCAAAAGTTATGTGACTTCTGTGTATTGGCTAAAAATAGTTAGCAAATATTCAAAAGCTGTCTTACAGAGTGAATAATATTCGGATATGTAATAAAGGATTTTGATGTTGTTTTCTCAACATAAAATATCAGGCAAAATTTTAACTTGACAATTCTCTTGTTGATTAATGTGTAGTAGACTAGAGTTTGTTCTGTTTAACCTTTTATTTTGTATCATGACTTTCTTCATACAGAGTGCACCTACTGTGTGACAAGCCCTGGGCTAATATTATAAATTTAAATATAAATAAAACAAATGCTCTATTTTTTATGCATTTGGTTTGCTGAGAGAGACAGAAAGATAAACCACAGTCAGATAAGCATAAGAATGATAAGTATAGAAATGATGAGGAGTAAAATGTTCACGGAAAATTTTCAGGACCAGTAAAAGTTAACCAACTAAATACTGAAAAGAAAGATTATTTTTTCTCTTTGTAATATGGTAGACATAAGAATTTTTATTTGGGCACCCAAGAGTGAGTTTATTATGACTGTAGTCTAGGGTGGTGTAGATTAGATGTTACAGATGATGGGTAAGAAATTACTAAAAAATAAAGCTAAAAATGTTAGCATTAGACAGGACATGAAGAGACTTGATGTTATATTAAAGATAGTCAACTTTTTCTTGAATGATAAGGGGCATAAAAACTTGTGGCTGAAGAGTGATACATTTATATTTTTCTCTTAATAAAATTATCTTTGGGAAGAATGTAAAGATACATGAGGATGAGGAGGAGCTTTCCAGTGAGAACAGCTGTTAGAAGGCTATTTTGGTAAACCACAAATCATGAGATCTGTGCTAAGATTGTTGCATTAGGTTTGGAAGACAAGAAAAAGGAAAAATAGGATATGGTAATTTATTAAAAATGGGTAAAAAGGGAAGAGAGGAAACAAAGGATTGACTCTGGATTTTGAACTTTTACGGTTAAGGAAATGAGGATATACTGTTTTTCTCAATCTTATTGTCCCACTAGAAACTGTCTTGGAATTTGTGCATAATAGGCTCCTCATTTGGGGGGCTTTAGACATGTTCTCTCCTGTAGATAATTTTATTAAAAACAAAATAAAATAAATAAAACATCAAAATGTGAGACCCATAAAAGCTCCATTTTATAGATATGTACATCGAGGAGTAAAGACAGTAACTTTTGAGAGTTACATGGCTAAGAAATAGGTGAACTAAGAGATGAATTCCGATCCTTCTCTTTCTATGGAAATTAATCACTACTGATTGCCTTCTATGTTGAGGAGAAGATTTTGACCAGGTTGTTACAATAGAGAGAATTCTAATTTTTGAGTATCATTTCAAAGAAAAGGAGGAAGATTTGGGGTATAATGAAGCGGTACAGGGACTCATCAACAAGTCTTAAGGGAGTCATGAAGGGTAATGAACAACAAATCTTATCTGAAGGATGGAATAGTTAATTCGAATAATATGTAAAGGCACTAGGGTCATTTGTGAAGAGCTGTGTTCGTAACACAAAAAGGTGAGGGGATTTCTCAACTATCACTGTTTTCTAGAGACATCGGGTGCAGATGAGATTCAACATTTCCATGTCATTCAATTAAAATGATCTGTTAAAGTAGGGGGAAAAGCTACATAGAAGGAATAATTGAGCAGTTTACCCTAAATGGTGGATAACAATATTCCAATTATTAGATCTACTCTATGTGTGTACATAGTGGGTTGGTCCTTCCAAAATCTCCACCTTTTTGAAAAAAAAATTTATTTTCCCTAGGCTTCAAAACTTCTTGTCTGATATGTACTAGATGACTCTGTACTTATATTCTCCAGAAAGTTAGGGATAAAAATGCTCAACACCTAATTAATTATCTTTTTCATAACATACTTCTTCTATCTTTCATCTATACATAATATCATCCAAATATGAAATAGTGTGGAACAGAATAGAGCACTAGAAACCTCAGGGTGACCAAAGACCTCCCAATCTCTCACAGAGCATTGCTACAAAAATTCTTGTGGATTTTTATGGCTTAAAATGTTCTATGTTCTACTGCTTACCCCATATCCTCACTACAAGTGTTTTAGTCACTTATCTGAATAGTTGCCTTCCTGTTCTCTTACCTCAGCCTCAGACCCCTCTATGCCACCCACTCTGTTGCCAGTCAAGCAGCAACAGAAAATATTTCTTGCTTGCTAAACAGAACAAAAGAAAGAAAAAGGAGGTTTGTCTTCCATTTCTTATTTTGGGATTATAAGATTTTTACCAATGTACTGTAATACAGAAGCATATATTTTTGTGTGAATCACAAAGTCCTTTGTGCCATGGCCCCAAATAGTTTTCCTAGCCAACTCTGACGCTGTCTTGCCATCTTCTTAATTTTGCACCATTGTTTTGCCTTTAACACCCAATGAATTTGCATATACCTTCTGCAGTGTGTTTTTCATTCTAGGCATGCAAATATCCCTCTTATCCATCTGGGAAATGTCTATGGATCCTGTGAGACCCAGCTCACACTTAATCTTCCTTTGAAAACTTTTGCTTTGAACATAAAATGCATGCCTTTTTACTTTCTATTGTAATCTCTTGTTGAGCCTCCCTTCTCTAATCTATACTGTGACCTAGTTGAAAGCATGGTCTGTAGGAGAAGGTAATGTAAGAAGGTTGTTAAGGAAATATAACCTCTAGAGTTATAATGATTGAATTCCACGCTTGACTTCGGTATACTGGAATTGCCAAAAAATGTTATACACTTTAAGAGATGTAATCTATGTATTACTTTTAGTTCACTATAATCGGAAGTGTCTGGACACTGATGGTAAACACTCTGCGCACCTCTTGTAATTTCAGAAGACAAACATGACTTGTATTCGTCTTTTGTTATAACACAGATTTTTTTCTTTCTTAAAATGTGTATACTTTTTTTGGCATCCTCTGTATATTAGTTGGATAACTTTGGGCAAGTTGCTTAACATCTTCAGATCTCAAGTTCTTCGTCCCTAAAATAAAGAAATGAATAGTACTCATCTCATAGACCTATGATAGTTATTAATTTTATCTAGATAAATCAATCAGAAAAATGTCCCTATACAAAGTGCTTATTTATCACAATAGTAGTGATATTTTTCATTTTCATTATTATTGCTATTATCATCTTTGAATAGCTAGCACCTAATGTAATATCTAAAAATAATACTAGCTTTCACTGAGTGTGGTGGCTGACGCTTATAATCCCAGCACTTTGGGAGGCAGAGGTGAGAGGATTGCCTGAGTCCAAGGGTATAAGATCAGCCTGGGCAATTTGGCAAGACCTCATCTCTACACTAAATCAAAAAATTAACTGGGTATATAGTGTGCACCTATGATTTTAGTTATTTGGAAAGCTGAGGAGGTTGTATCACCTGAGCTCAGCAGGTCGAGGCTGCGGTGGCCTTGAGGGTACCACTGCACTCGAGCCTGGGTGGCAGAGTGAGATTATGATGCTAAATAAATAAATTAATTAATTAATAATACTAGCTTTTACTAATTGGTAATGATGTGGTGTGTCTCCAGTTGTTAAGTTGCTTTGTAAAATTGACACATTTAATTCTCACAACAATTTGATGAGTTCTGTTCTCCTACTATTTCCATTTTACAGATGAGGAACATGAGACAAGGAGGCATCAAACTAGAAAATTTAACTCAGGCCATCTTACTTCAGTGTTCTTGTAAATGGTCAATCTTGTTTAGGGTATCAATAAGAAATAAAGTGTTTGATTATGAATAAACTTATCCAGTGAGGTTTGTATGAGACCAGCATTTCTTACACTTAAACCTATCACTTGTACTGCAACTATTAAGAGTTTCTCATTAGCAATACAAAATTAAGGTATTTACTCTATATAGAGAATACAACTACAGTTAGTATTCGTTACATAAAAGTCTAATTATCAGATTAAGTATTTAACTTGGATTTCGGATAGAAATTTTGAATAAACAAGGAAACAGATAATTCACAACCGCTTAATGTGAGGTGGATGGTTAGAGGTTCTGGTGATGATAGTCCTAAGGTGATTGAATACTTGGTGTGCAGAGGGGTGCCTTCTAAGGAAGACAAATCATCAAATGTGAGAAATCGTGCCATTTTAGAAAATTAACGAAATTTTCCAAAACATTAAATAAAAAATTTTGGAAATGATTATGTTTGCCCATGTAAAATTGGAAATGTTGTCTTAATCGGTATATAATTTTATTCTTTCATGTTCATTATATTAAGATTTATTTTAATGAAATTTATTTATTTATTTATTTATTTTTTGAGTTGGAGTCTCACTCCGTCACCCAGACTGGAGTGCAGTGGCACACTCAAGGTCACCCCAGCGCTGACCTGCTGGGCTCCGGCGATCCTTCCGCCTCAGCCTTCCAAGTAGCTGGAACTACGGGCGCGCGCTACCATGCCCGGCTAACTTTTGATTTATTGTAGAGATGAGGTCTCGCCAAGTTGCCCAGGCGGGTCTCGAACCCACCGGCTCAGGCAATCCACTCACCTCAGCCTCTCAAGGCGCTGGGATTACAGGCTGAGCCACCGAGCCTGGCTTGAAATTTATTTAAAATTCTGTTTGAAATTGATCTATTAAGGCCTATGATTTGTGAAAAAAGTTTTTCATATTTATGATTATATTTTAGACTTATAACATGATCTGTAAAACATATTCTTAACTTTTAAACGCTACCCCGATCTGTCACATGACATATTTGAAGTATTGAGTGATTTGAACACTTACACATGTAGAGATTGGACAGAAAGAAAAGAAAAATCCATCTAATTCAGTCATCATTAATTTTTAAAGGACTTTTACTGCATAATCAAAATATGAATGAAAATGTCTACAAATTTAGAATATTTAAAAGTCAACTGTTCCTCAATCAACTCTATCTTCGATATGAACATGTAAAATTAGCAGCAGAATTGTATATTAGCATTTAAACTCTTGAGTTCAATTACTTACCAATATTAACGCACTAATTTTTGACAACTCTCTTATTTTTATTTTTTGAGTTGGAGTGCCACTGTGTCACCTAGGCTAGAGAGTGCAGTAGCACAATCATAGCTCACCACAGCCTGGAACTCCTGGGCTCAGGTTTCCTTCTGCCTCAGCTTCCCAAGTAGCTGGGATTCTATGGGCATGTGCCATCATGCCAGTTAATTTTTTTATTGTCTGCAGAGAAGAGGTCTTTTTATGTTGTCTAGGTTGGTCTCAAACTCCTGGACTCAAGCAAGCCTTTCATCTTGGCCTCCCAAATTGCTGGAATTATAGACAGGAGCCACCACGACCAACTCTCTTAGATAGTTTATATTTGCATTCCCATTTTAGATGAAAAATTTGAACCTTCAAATGATTCATTGTTACTTTCTACACATTGAGAAAATTGGCAAAGGTGGGATGTGAACCCACATATTTTGATTCAAGAGCAATAAAGGTTTTATCAAATTATCTTATTCTTATTCTTGGGACTTACCATTTCAGTTTTTACTAAATAAATATTCTTATTTATATTATCTAAATTATTGAAATAAAAAATGTAACTCATATGTATGTCTTTTTTCTGATACAGTGGATAGAAATACTAGATTATGAAATTTTAGACAATAAATAACAATTTCACAGAACATCTATAAGGGTGTCCTATTTCCAATGTTGACATGTTTGTGACATCGGAATCTTGATTAGTTGAGATGAGGATGGATAGTTTTTTTCCAATAGTTGCTGGGTTTCTTTTTCTAAGTTCATCTATTTATTCAAGAGTTTGTTCAATTGCTCCATAAAACTATTTGAATATAAACTACATGCCAGGTACTCTGCTTGGGGTATTCAATGCTAAAAACAGAATATCATGATTCCAGCTCTCATGATACTGGACTCTAGCTGATCTTTATTTTATATCTTCATGGAAAACTAGAGAGCGAACAGGCTATTTAAGAATGTCAGGGATGTCATTTTTGAAATACGTAGCCAAGTGCTGTAGTGCTGTTGCGAGGCAAGTTGTGTTCAAGTTCTTTTGTCATTCTGATGCTTGGTCATTTTCTTATTTTTTCCCACTGTTGTATTGCTTCCCTCTTCTTGATGGCTACCTTCTTGTTACTGAGCTATTATGCACAATGAAAGAATTGTTATTCCCTTTCTGAAATGCTGAAAATGTAAACGTTTGCCTTTTCCTTTGTTTAAATTCAGTGTCATCTGCTTCCTGGGATGATTCTCTCTAATCTGGGTTTTCTCTACTCCGTATTTTATTGATAAGGTAGTGTTGTAAGAACATTCTGGTATCTAGTAAAAAGAGAGGGGCTTCTAAATTAAATATTATTTAAAAAGTCATCTCATTCTAAAGACTGAAAATTTTTCTTTCTCCTCTTACAGAAGTTAGAGGGTTTTTTTTCTTTTCTTTCTTTTTTTTTCTTTTTTTTTACATTTTTTATTTTGAATATGTGGGGTACAATTCAGGATTAGGTAAACAAATGTTTATTATGCAGGTACCATTGTTGATGAGGTGTGCCCCCCCCCCCCGGCAGTTTCCCACTACTGCCAATCCCACTGTTTTTTTAAAATAGTCTTCCACCATATCTACGTTATAGTAGAACAAAAATTTATAAAAAAGGACATAGAAAATAAAGGTTTATAGATGAAAATAATATTGTAATTATGCCATAGACATTGAAATCCTTAATGATTATTTATTTTTTATATCATAGGGATAAACTAATATTTTAACCAAATATTAGAAAAGAAAAAGAGTTATAATCAGACATGAAAGTTTTTTCTTACTAAAATCCAATTAAATTGCATTTAAAATTAAAAAGCAAATAAAATAAATTAGTACATATAATCCCCAAATAGACAAACCAAAGAAAAAATTGTTTATTAATTACTCATTGGAATTTGTCTAAAAGTAAAAGTGAATCTAACATGCTTTTTAAAAATGTCAGACTTAATATTGAACCAGAAAGATAATCAGTATGTAAACTATTTAAGTATTTAAATTTCCTCTACCTCCCATTAGATTGAATTATGATTTTTAGTGTTTTTTTCCGTGAGTATAGTATTAAAGTACAGTGTACAATGATGATGCATGAAGAAATATACTTAGATATAGAAACATTATGGTTCCAAGTTGCTTACAAAATGCTAAATGTGGTAGGCTATATTTAAGAGCATGAGACCGTAACTGATGATTAAAAAATCAGTATTCTTCTTACTCAGCAATTAATTACTTCCATTACATTTAACCGCAAATAAAAAAATACTTTGGCTATGTTAGCTGTTTGGATATTTTTGTTCAAACTGCTTTAGTTTTCATATTCTTTTAAAAATTACCAGAAGTAAATAAAAAATAACTTATAACTAAGAAAATATGTTCTTGTGTTGTTTACTAAATAGAGAAAATAACAACAAAATTTCCAATGCTTGAGATCGGATTTCTTTAGTAATAATCATTTATAATGCTTTTTTATTACTTTAACTATAAAAGCAATTTGGTACTTCCTAGTTTTGATTCCTAATGTCACTCCTGCTCTTGTTTTTTATCCATTCTGTGGTCTCTTCCCTTAACAAAGATTTGAGAAATAACAGAAAGTCTTCAATAACTCCAAAACTCCACACTAGATGCCCTTTAAGGGCAGGCATCTGGTCATTTTGGCCCCCTGTGTGTTGAAACAATGACAGCTGTCACCAGGGACTCATGGAGCACAAGGTTCTCTGACAAAAAATGAACCCCAATATGAAGACCTCAGCCCCTCACCGTCCTCTATACCTTTCTCATTCATTCACTCAAAAAAGTAATACACTGAGTACCCACTAAGTCTCAGACACCGTTCTAGACCAGGGGGACAAAATAAGGAACAGAATAGCATTTTTTTTTTCTTGTGCAATAAATATTTTTATGGATAAAGGTAGAAAATATGTAACTATTTGGCTGAGTGCTGTGGCGTATGCCTGCAATTCCAACCCTCTGGGAGACCAAGGTGAAGCATTATTTGAAGCTGGGAGTTTCAGACCAGTCTGTTCAACATAAAGAGATCCCATCTCCATCAATCAACAAACAAGAAAACAAACAGACCGGGCATGGCAGTGCATATCTGTACTGCCAGCTCCTCATCAGGGCGAGGTGAGAGGATCCCTTGAACCCAGGAGTTTGAGGCAACAATGAGCTTGCTTGCATCACTGCAAGCCAGGGCAACAGAGCAAGATCCTTTCAAGGAAAGGAAAGGAAAGGGGAAGGGGGAGGGGAAAAGGAAGGGGGAGGGAAGTATGCAAATACTTAAGATAGTTTCAGATAGCAACAAGTGCAGTAAAGACCATTAAAGATAATGAGCCAGACTGTCAAGGACTCCCTGTGAAGATGATACATGAAGTGAGGATTTAAGGACAAATAAAAGAACCATGTGAAGATGACAGAAAAGAGTTTATCAGGTTTTGGGGTTTCTCCTTGGAGGAGAAGAAGAACCGAATTTTCCAGGTGAGAGAAGAAAAGCCAGTGAGTGTGGCTGAAGTGAACTGAACAAGAGCAAAAGACTGAAAGTGAAGCTGGACTTGTCACCGTGGTCACAACCTCCAGCTCCCTGAAGCAGTAAGGCAGCTGCAATGTCCCAACTGGAAGTTAAGAATGACCTTTAAAATGGCCTCACTCAAGTCCGTAGGGAAGATCACCTTGTCTCCAGTATGTCAGGATGAAGGAAGCAATTTCATTTTTTCAGTTACTTCCCACATACCTCAACACGTGTACGTCTGTCTGTACTTGCAGACATAGTATGGTTCCACATAAACACATAAATATGCATCTTGAGAGTATTTATTGGACTTCCCATGAAAAAAATTGTTGTTTGGACAACTCTGTGGAAACCAATGTGGTTGAGGAGCCGTTGTCACTTCCAGTCATAAAAACTGAGCTATGTATGCAATAGAGCACAAACTAAGTTCTTTCCACATTGTACTTCTAGAGTATAGCTTTAAATTTCAATGGAAGGGAGTTGGGTCAGTGATCTTTTCCTATGGTGTACCCACCCTGCCCAGACTCCTAGGTCAATTCCTCTACTGAGGTCTGGTTAACTGGCTTTGCTCAACTTCTGTGTGCCGCATGAGAACGCAGTGAGCAAGGGGAGACTGTCACACAGCACCCCCAAATCTGAGAGAGCTTGCATGTGAATTTCTTTATTCTGAAGTCCCCTGGAGGAGCGGCAGGGAAAGGCATTGGTTTATGAGAACTTACAGGAGGCATCAGTGGAGGCAGATTGGTGAAGAAAGAATCTGCACCACTGGACAGTACAACCAAGTTTCATAATCAAGCAAGTTAATTATTCCAATTGCTATTCGGTGTTTACAATTACTGTGAATAAGGGTGCACCCGCATGTTCTCAGCTTTGCTCCATCACCTGTATCTTGGCAGAATATGCATATCCTGTAGAGACCAGCTTTGGCTAGAGGCTGCTCCCTGATGGAGAGGGCAGAAAGATGTCAGATATAGGGGAAAAGAATCAATGTCCATCCAGAGAATTGACTCAAGAAAGACCTTCACACGTGTCACCACTTTTGTATCCCGTGTTTTGCTCAGTGATCTTTGCTCCGTCACGCTTGGTGTGAGGTCTACCTGGTCATTGTCCTTGTTTGTTCTTTCTATACTTAATTTATACAATGGCTACTAAAGCAAAATAATATGGGGACATCGATAGAATGCAAGCCTTAGCTCAGTCTACCTGGGGAAGATCGTTGTTTCAATAATTTGACCATTGCAGGCTAAATATACACAACATAGGTAAAAAAAAAATGAAGGAAAAAGAGAAATCTTATCAAATTTAGCAAGTAGAATAGCTTAATAGAAAGACACCAAACTGGAGGTTATGAAACAAGTCTTTTTACTCTCACTGAGGGCTAAGAAATTTCAGAAAGTTACTGAATTTTTCAACAGTTGGCAACTTCAGAAAAAAATACGTATACATATATATGTACATATATAGATTCTTCAGCTTGCATGATTATGGCTAGAATTGAAGATTTTAAGTGCTTTGCAAATGTTACAAAAGAATAAAGTAAGGAGAAGCCAGATCTCCTAATACCCAGGTTTTTAGAGATCTGTAGTAATCATTTCCAGAGTTCTTTGCTTTATCCCATCCTCATAGCTAAAGTTAGAAGTGTAAATGCATATGGTATTTTCAGCTATATAAACATATGAACACTGAATTGGCTTTTTAAGCAAATGCAATATTTGCGTATAAAACTCTTTACTTATCCTACTACATAGATGAGTGTCAAATAAGTAATATAGGTGCAAATGCAATGTTTACTTATGGATTTTATGAAACTTCCACTCAAATTGTCTGGAAATGCTCCTCTTTGGTGGGAGAACTAATGAAATTTCCATGAAAATATGCAAGCCGCCCTAAGAGAAATATTTTCTACCTTTCACTGTAATGCACTGTCTGAATTGTTAAGTTGTTCACATATGGTTTTCAGAAGATAACTATCACTGCTCTTTCAAACAAATTTTTGGGGACACCTGCTTTTTTCTTTTTTAAGCAATATTTTAATTTCTTTTTCATTGCTGCTGAAAAATACATTATTAATATAATTTTTTCATTTGATTTTTAAATCTGTGTATAATTATTACATCTCTGGTCTACGATATTTTTTGTGTTAAAATCTTCCTTCTGTAATTCCTACTATCAGTATCTCTCTCACAATAACTTTTTTCATTCAAAAAACCCTATATTTTACAGAAAATATTCTCTAATAATTTACTGTAACTTTTTTGTGTATAAAATGAAAGTGAAATGATGTTAAGATGCATACTTCAAAGATTCTTCCTTCAAGACATAAAATTATTAACTGATTATGCAAATACCATTATATTACCTTTCTGTCTTTGTTTAATATTTAAAAATAACATTTGTTATATATTGACTTGTTATGTAATACTAATTTTACTTCTGGACTTTCCTTTCTTTTACAGTTAGTTGTCTGTCTGATCTTTATTTTTTTTTTATTTTAAGTAGTTACTCCTCTTGTTAACACCTTCTGTGCAACTCAAAGTCAACATGACCCAAAGCAAATTCAATTCATTTCCTGCTTGTTCCTGGCACTCACTGTGTCTTTTTACTCTTGTCCAGTAGACAGTGGCTTCTAGCATTGGTCTATAGTGGTTGACATACTTCTCTGTGCTATAAAAAAGAAGAAGAAGAAAAAGAAGAAGACCTCTGGATTTCATTTTTCAATTCATGAGTGTGTTTTTAGTGCAGATTTGCTACATGGTCATTTCAAAATTTATGTGCACACCTTCTGATATAGCTTAGATTATTGTTCCTACTGAATTTCATGTTGAAATGTGATCTCCAGGGTTGGAGGTGTAGGCTGGTAGGTGATGACTGGGATCATGGAAGTGGATCCCTCTTGAAAGACTTGGTGCCATTCTCTCGGTAAAGAGTACATTTTTGCTCTGTTAGTTCATGTAAGAACAGATTGCTTAAAAGCACCTGGTACCACCTCCTCCCTCTTATGTTTGTTCTCGCCGTGTGACAGGCCTACTTCTCTGAGGGTTTCCCTTGCCTCTTTCCATGAGGAAACACTTCCTGAGATCTCATCAGAAGGTGAGCAGGTGTCAGTGCCAGGCAGAACTGTGAGCCAAATAAACCTTTTTTCTTTATAAATTGCCCAGCGTCAGGCATTTCTATAACAATGTCAAATGGACTAATACACCTTCCCAGTTGCACATTTACACTCATCTTCCAGAGTCGGGTTCAAGGCCATAGATGATTAAGGAACTGCAATAGGAAAGTGTCTGATTACTTGCATTACAGGCACTCATTTAAACATGCAGTATCTTGTATTATTTTTTAATCCAATCTAAGGAAAAATGGAAGAATTTTAGAATAGTCTTATTGTTTTTAGACTGTGAAGGCCTGGAGACCCATACAAACCTTCTCTTTGAGCGAAAACTGCATAGTTGTATTTCAAGTTAATGACAAAGTTATCACTAACAAACATTTCCTCCTTATCTGCAGGTAGGGAAGGTAGATGTGAGCTTCAAAAAAATTACCACAACAGATCGTGTATACACAACTTTTGTGTCTATCGTTATGTGGACCACTCTGAAAATTCACAAGAACATCCAATGCCATCACTAGATAAATTCAAATTTCAACCAAGGAAAATTGACCAGAATGCCACTGTCATACTCATTTCACCATCTAAATATGATTTGAACTCAACATCTGGAAATTTTCTCAACTGACTGTCCTTTAGACACACAAAAAACCCTGAGTTTAATGTGTTTTACCCATTAAAATTTATTTTATTCAGTTTTCATTGAAATGTTCCTCATGAAATGCCTGATTTCTCACATCGTATAGAAGTCTAAGGTTAGACCCCTGAACCACTGCCTCCTAAAATGAGGTACAGCTGTTTAACCGAACTGACCTATTCTCAGGACCAATAAATGATTCATTAATGATGAGACAATCTATGAACTCAGTTTCTTTACTGTGAAACTTCTTGGAAAAATTCAGACAAGGTTCAGGATACATTACCCCAAAATATGGTACCTTGGCATATTGGATATTTTAAGCTAAAGGAATTAGAGAAATGACAGGTATAAGAATTCTGTCCTTTCCCTGAGGCAGGTAATAAGACCTTCATGTGAGAAGTGCTCTTCCTAGACCTGGAGGAAAGAGACATTTTTGAAGATGAAACAATGAAGAGAGAAGAGTGAACAAATAGGTCTTGCCAAGTTTCCCCCAGTTTGTTACTTCAAGCTCATAATCCTTTTGTTTTATCACATATTTTTGCATGATTCTCCATTCTTCATCAAATCTAATATAAAAATACTCAGGTTTAAGTATTTATTCAGTTTTTTATTTCCTTATGAAGATACACATACAACTTATACCACATGCATTTCTATGCTTCTTTCTCCTTACTTTTTCTTTAGTTACAAGGGACCCAGTCAAAACAAAGAAAGGTAGAAGAAAAACATTTTTTTTCTGCTCTCTACACACATTTGGGAAAATGTTTTCTAAAACTATTGTCTACAATAATTTGAAAGGCAGACAAATGCTTACCAAGCCCACACTTTTAGGAAAAGTTGTGAGTCTGACAGAAAGATAAAGATATATGGAATATTAGATGTTTGAATGCATGAGAGTTTTTTCATCTCAGGCTTAATGTTTTGAATATATAGGTACAAGCTACATAAAAAATGAAGCAAAAGCACACACACACATCATTAAGTGCAGTATAAGCAAAAATTCAACAAGAAAGAAAATGTCATTTCTTTCTTCATAAGGTCAGCTGCGAACAGAATTTGTGTTGTCATCATAATGTAAGCAATGAATAGCTATTTGACTACACACTGAGACTTAACAATAATCAAAGAACATGAGAAGGCGAATTGTGTGTAGAACAAGTGAAAGTATAAGAGCAATAGAGAGAGGTTAAATAAATAATAAAAGTTTGAGAAGAAAAGAAGAGCAAGCAAGTAGGTAGCATGCATTTTAAAAATATCAGAAAAGGTAAGTAGAATCAAGTGCTAAATTGTTAGTAGTTGCTAAAAATAGTAGGAATGGGCAGGTAAAAGTTACAGAGAAAGACATTTGCTGCTGCTATAGCTTTTTTAAACCATTTTAATTTTTATACATAAAAGTATTTATGTATTATTTTCATGCAAATAAAATGCAATAAACCCAAATGTATTATTTGTATTAATGTGATGAACATACAGATTGCTTCTGAGTGTTTAAGGAATTTAGAACTCCTGAGTTGATTGACTGAAAAAATTGTTTCTAATTTCCAAAAGGTGTTTTACAATAGCTAAGAATGTTGATGTTTAGCCAGGCTCGGTGGCTCAGCCTGTAATCCCGTGCCTTTGGGAGGCTGAGGTGAGTGGATTGCCTGAGCCCGCGGGTTCGAGACCTGCCTGGGCAGGCGAGACCTCATCTCTACAATAAATCAAAATATTAGCCGGGCGTGGTAATGCACGCCTGTAATTCCAGCTACTTGGAAGGCTGAGGCGGAAGGATCGCCAGAGCCCAGCAGGTCGAGGCTGCGGTGGCCGGGAGCGGCCACTGCACTCCAGTCTGGGCGACAGAGTGAGACTCCAACTCAAAAGAAAAAGAATGTTGATGTTTATGAGAAAAGTTTTTGTGTTTAAATGTATTTGAAAACTACTGCATTTCCCTTGTTGAGAGTCACAGCTCACTTTAATACATTTAGATGGTTTGAGAAGTCTATGGGGAAAAAAACTATTTCATTCGATATTTTTTTTTCAAATAAATTTAAACCTAGATTACTTTTCCTTCAGCTTAAAAATAATCTTGTCAAATAGTGCTTTGTGGGACTCTGTATTGGAAATCCTATTTTTTATGTTCATATATCCCAAATGTCTTTAAATAAAATATGTATAAAAGGGTCTGAGGCTTAAATATGAAAGATTGTTTCTAAGTGTCTATAAATCCCTAATTCTATTTTATTCCTTATCTTACCTAGGGATAGAAAGAAAATAGTGTTAGTATACAGGATCTGCTGAAACTCTTCTTTTCTAAGAATTATAGCATGGAATCAACTTTCAAGCAATGAGTTAATTTTTGCATATGACACAAGTTAAGGCTACAGATCCATTCTTTAGTATGTGGATATTCAGTTGTCTGGCACCATTTGTTGAAAAGACTATTTTTTCATTGAATTTTTTAAGTACCACTGAACATAAATTGGAGTGTTTATTTTAGAAATTCAATTCAATTCTATTGATCTATAAATGTCTATCCTTATGCCAGTACTCCATTGATTTGATTACTGTAGCTTTGTTGTAAATTTTAAAAATTTCCAGTATGAGCTATTACCTTTGTTCTACATTTTAAAAAATTGTTTGAGCTAGATTGCGTCTCCAATTTTTTTTTTCATAAGCATTTTTAGGACAAGCTTGCCCATTTCTGCAAATAAAATAAAATAAAATAAACCTGGGAATTTTATTGAGATTACATTGACTGTGTGATCAATTTGGAGAGTATTGTCATCTTAACAATATTAAGTCTTTTGATTCATAAACATGTATGCCCTTAGATTTTCTTTATTTTATTTCAGAAATGTAATGTAGTTTTCTGTACACACATTTTACAACTTCTTTTGTTAATGTGATCCTAAGTTTTCTTCTTTTTTTTTTTGATGTCATTGTAAAACAAATGGTATTCATATTTTTCCTTTTAGGTTGGTCATTGCTAGTTTATTGAAATGAAATTGAATTTTGTCTATTTTTCATGTGTCCTATCACATCGCTAAATCTCTTTGTACTAATTATGTCTTAGTGTATTTCCTAGTATTTTCTGTATATAGCATAATTCAATCTGCAAATACAGAGTTTCTTCACTTTTTGTTTTCCAATCTGGATGTCTTCAATTTCTTTGTCTTGCAAATTGCTTGAAATAGAACCTCCAGTAGAATATTGAATCGAAGTGGAAAAGTGAAACATCTTTGTGTTATATAGGTTCTCAATGTAAAAAACATTGAGTCTTTCATTTTTTATTAAGTACAATGTTAGTTGTGGGCTTTTAATTTTTTGCTCTTTATCTGGTAAGAGATGTTGCCTTCTATTTCTTATTTGTGGGGTAGTGTTATTATGAGAGAATTCTACTTGGTCATAATGTATAATATTATTATATGCTGCTGGATTCATTTTTTTAGTGTTCTTTTGAGATATTAGTGTTGATATTTACAATGAGTACTGTTCTGTAGATTTTTTTGAGATGTCTTTCTGTGCTTTTTAAAAGAGTTTGAGAAGCATTTGTAGTATTCTTTCTTTAAAATGGTGGTAGAATTTATGAATTAAGATATTTAGGTCTTGATTTTGTAGGAAGTTTTAAAATCACTCATTCATTTTATTTTCTTGTTATCAGTCTATTCAGAATATTTTTTCCCCTTTAGTCAGCTTGGTAGTTTGAACTTCTTAAGATTTTATTCACTTTTCTTTAGTTATTTAGTTTGCCGGAAAACAGTTGATTTTTAAATTATCTTCCCTTATGATTCTTATTTTTGCAAGGTCAGATGTGATGTCTCCTCTTTTATTCTTGATTTTATTCATTTAAGATTTCTTTTTTTTTTCTAGCCAGTCTAACTAAAGATTTTTAATGCTCTTGATGTTTACACAGAGCCAACTCTTCACTACAATTTTCTACTGCTGTTCTATTCTCTATTTAATTTATTTAACATCTATTCTTTATTATTAAACTCTGTTTTGTTTCTTTTGTATGTAGATGGAGTCCTCCCCTTTCACTACCTTTTCAAGGCAGAAGTTTAGAGGATTGATTTGAAAATTTTTTCCCTCTCCATAGCTATAATTTTTCTTGTGATTACTTTTTTGGCTTCCTCCCATAACTTTTGATGAGTTGTGTTTTTATCTTTCATCTCAAATTATCTTCTAATTTCATTTGAAATTTATTACTTGACGCATTGGTTATTTTAGTGTGTTGTTTAATTTCCACATTGCTGTTAATTTTGAAAATTGCTTCTATTGCTCTTTCTAACCTAATCCCATTATGGCCAAATAATATACTTAGTGTAACTTCAGTATTTAAATTATAGGGGATCATTTTTGCCCTAGAGTATGGTTCATCTTGGAGAATTTGTCATGTGAACTTGAAAATAATCTATAGCATTGTTGGGTGGAGAATACTTCAAGTGTCTCTTAAGTATAGTAACCTTGTATTGTTATTCAAATATTATATTCTTTTATTGATGTTCTGCCTAGTTGTTTTATTTAACTCTTGAGTAATGAAGTCTTTAAATATTTTTGTGTACCTTTCCTTATCAATCTGTTAGGTTTTACCTCAAAAATGTTGGAACTCTGTAGTCAGACCCATGTATGTTTATGATTAATATAATTTACTGAGAGATTGGACATTTTGTTACCTATAGTAAGATTTTTATTTAAGCTTAAAGTCAATTTTGTCTAGTATTAATGAGGTCACTCAAGCTTTCTTTTGATTTCCCTTTCACTGTATACCTTTCCTTTCACTTTCCTTTCATTTTTTTTTGTGTGTGTTTAAATCTAAAAGTCATCTCTTATAATTAGCCTATCATTTCATCGGATTTTTTTGTCTATTCTTCTAATCTGCCTTTCATTGGATTATTTGATTTACTTACATTTAATGCTAGCACTGACATGATAGAGATTATGTCTGTCATTTTGCTATTAATTTGCTTTATTTTTGCATTACTTTATTATTTAATTTCTTCTTTTGTATTAAATAAACATTTTCTATTGTACTTCTTGATTCCATTGTTTTTCTATTATTTTTCTTAGATATTTTGTTAGGCGTTTCTTAGATATTTATAACCAGCATCTTTATATAATACAACCCGGTTAATTCTAACTAAATTTCAATAATATAGAAAAACTTTGCTCAAATATGCCTTCATTTCCTTCTTCCTCTTTTGTAATACTATTTTCAGACATTTTTCTACTTTATAAGCCTATCAACATCATTTTGCAATTATTGCTTCCTGTAGTTGTATTTTAAATTAGATAGAGGAAAATAGTTACAAACAAAAATGCATTAAAATGTCATTTATGTTTGCCTATATGATTATCTTCACTGGCTGACTTGATTATTTTATTTGAATTTGAGTTACCATATCTTGTCTTGTCTCTTAACCTTAATATTCTTTATCATATTTTCTGTAAGTCAGTACTACCAGTAGCAAATTCTCTATTCTTTCTTTATTGTTTATTTATCTGAGAATGCCTTAATTTAGCCTTCAATTTTTTTTTTTTTTAAGTGCTCTGTGGCAACATTTTCCTGGCGAGTGTTCTCTACCTATTGATACATTCTGTTACTCTTTACCCATTATTTTCTAAATTATTTTATATACCCTATTTCCCAGGTCATTTTTATATAAATGCTGTGCTAATTCCTTTATTGCTCATCGCTGCGTGATCGAATTTTCCTTGGCCAGCTTGTAAGTGCTTCTTTTTGAGAATGAGTGCTTCTTTTTGAGAATAAGATAGTGTTTCAGAGACAGACTGCTTGTTGTGAATATAGCTTTTGTTTTTTTAATTTTTACTTTAAAGATGTGGGGTACAATTCAGGGTTAGGTATTCAAATGTTCATTATGCAGGTCCCCTTGCTGATGAGGTGTGCCTCTCCCGCCCCTGGCAGTTTCCCTCACCTGTCAATCCACTCCCTCTCCCCTGGCAGTTTTCCACTACCGCCAATCCCCTCTCATAGTATTATGATAATTGTTCAAGGTCCACTTATGAGTGAGAATGCATGGTACTCTGTGCTTTGTTTCTGTGATCACTGAGTATGATCAACTATAAATCCATCCAAGTGGCTGTGAAGTCCATATGTTTGTCCTTCTTTATGGCTGCATAATATTTCATTGTGTATCTGTAACACATTTTTTTTTTTATCATGTCCTTCAAGTTTTGAAGAGAGTTTTGCTGGGTATAGAATTCTTGACTAGCAGTCTTTTCAAAAATACTTGGTGTCACCTCATTGTCTCCAAGGTCCCATAAGTCAGTTATTAATCCTACAAGAATGCCTCGTATGAAATATTTTTATCTTGCTGCTTTGAAGACTTTTTTTTTTTTGCTTCTGAATTTTGACAATTTGACTGTTATATATTTATGTATAGGTGTCCTTGAGTTTATTCTATTTGACATTTATTGAGCTTCTTAATGTGTAGATTAATGTTTTTCATTCAATCTGGGAAGTTTGGGGTTTTAATGGTGTCCTACAAACTTCTGATGCTTTGTTAATTCTTTTTATCCTTTTGAAAAATTTCAGCTCCTCATACTGTGCTACATTGGACCTTTTATAATTTCTATCTTTCTTTGTCTTTTTGATAAAATATCATGTAATCTTATCTTTTATTCTTTAAGCATGATAATATTTAGTTTTTAAAATTATATTTGTTGGCAGTTGAGGGAATCTGATGGGGGGGCACACCTCATCAAAAAGGATACCTGCATAATCAACATTTATATACCTAACCCTGAATTGTACCCCATATCTTTATAATTAAAAATATATATTTGTCATTGCTAATTTAATCGTTATCTACTAAATACAATATTAGGGGTTTTTCAGGTACATTTTCTATTGGTTTTACTGTTTTGTTTTAACTTGTGCCTATGTGCTAAACTTTCCTCTTTCTTTGCATGCTTCATAATTTTAGATAACTTGAGAGGTTTAGTTTGGTTGTTAAAAACTGAACATTTCAGATAATTTATTAAAAATTTGTGATATCAGACTTGACATCCCCAAGCGTTTGTTGTGGTTGTTAAACTTTTGTGATTGCTGTTGCTCTTTTATCATCCCTTGTTAAACCTATTGGTTTAAATCACTCCTAAATGTATTCTACAGATTATCTGTTTCTTGCAGTGTGCAGCTGTTGAGTTTTCTGCTAGCTTATTGTTTTAATTCTTTTTTTAAAATTTTAAGCTTTGCTTTTTGAAATCATGCCTAGCTCAGTATAAATTAGAAGTCAACCATTGGTCAGTCATCAATCAGTTTTTCTTAAGTGCCTTGTCCATGTTTTGCATTCTTTGACAAGGCACTTTTTGTAAGAAAGAAAGCCTTCGAATTTCAGGCAGTTGACAAGATAACTTTAGTTCTATCCAGGGTCTGAGAGGTAACCAGGGATGAGTGGTCTTCATTTTAGCCAGTTACGTCCTGAGAATGTGCATAACCTTGCCTATATATGTAGACTTTCAGCTCCACCAGAATATGTCAGAGTTTTTAACAATTTCCTATGGTCAGGATATATTTTTAAATTTTTGACTAGGCTTTTGTTTGTTGCAACTGAAATTATACCCTTACCTTAGGCAGATCTGATATTACCAGAAGATTGCTATCGTTTCATTAAAGCACAGTTGCTATTATTTATTAATGTGCTGAAGATATGATTCCCTTTTTCCTCTAGCCTCTGAGCTAGCTCTGAGTTAAATACATTAATTACAATTCCCTGAAAATGAATATTTTCTGTAAAACTAGAAGTTTGGATAAAATAATGGCTGTGAAAGATGCTTTTAGTGGAGTTACAAAAGAGGTCATTCTTCTCTGCTTGATTCCAGACCACTAGATTTTCACAGCTACCACACCACTGAACTGGGCAGAAAAAGGTGGGACAAAAATTGTTCCAAATTAAATCATCACAGACCCTTTTGTTTTACTGGAGACCAGTCATCTCTGTTGGAGAGACAATTTATTATTTTCAGTTTGTTGATTGGTTGAGTCAATTTCTGAACTTCTGAAATGTTTACTTTTAGTTGCTTTAGCCATATTTTAATTATTTTTGTGGGAGATTGGTTCATCAAGATTCTCACTTTGTTCTGGAAGTCATTTTGCCTTCTAACCAAAATAGTTTTTAGGATATAAGATATATATTATTTTAGAGTTTTGTTAATATAGCTTATCAAAGCACATCATTGCCTTTTTTATCCTTTCAATTACAATAAATAAATAAATAGTATATTCCCAAGAAAATAAAAGACAGAAATATAGATTATAGAGAATATGGAACAATATTATCCCAGTTATATAATTTTATTGTGTACAGTCCTACTTACAATTGCTTGCCAAAGATAACTGCTGCAGTGTTATTATAAAATGAATTGTATTTTAAGCAGATTCCCTACAGTTTTCTCTTAAAGCTCTGGGTTTTTTTTAAAGGTCAGCAACCAACTGATTTGTTATTTGATACATTGGTGAATTGAAATAAATCAAAACAAGGAATGAAAAAACATTTTAAATGAGAATTGTATAGTGAACAACCAAGAAAGAAACCTTTATACATTTTAGATCCCTGAAAATATAAGGGGAGGTAAATGTTTTGAAAAACATCTGTAGGGTGCTTAAAGATAATAAAGTACAAAAATATAATTTGTAAAATATTACACAAAAGATTTATGTAGTATTCATAATGTACTGCTTTAGCTTATAAGCAATTATCCAATGCCCAGGGCATTGCTCAAAAAGAAATAAGTTCATGTAATGGGACCTCCCATTGTGTTGTCTGAGAAGAGAACTCTGCTAGGATCATCAAATAGAAGAACAAAGCTACTTTCACTTCAAACCTTAAAAAAACTACCTTCCTAGGTAAGTTTTAACTTTTTTCTTGGATCTGTAGCCATGGGCATGAAGATTTGAAAGGACTTTAGTTCGCTGCTTTAAGAATATGTAACCACATCAATATTATGGGTCAAAGATATGCCTGGAATGCAGGTCATTCATTCCTGCAATTAAAAAATAAAGGAAAAAATGTATTGAATTCATCATATTGTAATAGATGCTGAGGTGACAGAGTTCAAATGTGCATTTATACTAAACTAAGCACTCCCCTCAGAGAGAATTCAATGAGATATTTTGCAAAAGACTCCTTTAAAAAAATAAACATTGAAACTATAATATTCTAATATAAATCCCAAAATATAAACATGAATGCAAGTCCCAGAAGAAGAATTTTAAAATTTAAAAATGTATATATATATAAATTTAGGAATACTATTCCATTGATTAAAGATTTGTCTGGAAAGGATTAGGCTTTTGGTGGCTTTACACAATATATATTACATAATTATTATAGCCTTGATATCTATATACTTATCATCTATCTATTTACTTATCTTGATATTATAAACCTTATTGCCATTAGTGTTGAGAGACTTGGAATATTATGTAACTTTTCACTTAAAGTCAGTCCTTTCTGACTAAGCCATTACATTATTTTTCTTTATGAAGTCTTTGAATAATGTCTATAGGCATCATGGGATAGGCATGATAGGTGTTTCTTTCATGATCTAGATCCTGACCTCGTGCCAGGAACATGGTAGTTATTGCATAAATATTTGGGTAACATATAAATGAATTAATTATGTAACGAATATATTATTGTAGTTCTGCCTACAGAATTATAAATGTTATTTAAAATTCCCAAGCTGAAGAAAGTAAAAGAAGATATTACCAATGAGATATCAGAACTGAAGAAATGTGATGCATCAGTAATTTTTCGGTAGTTTCTGAAAGGCAAAAACGCATAAAAAGCATATCTATTTATATAACTATTTTCATTGTTGAGTACACAACTGCTGATTTTAATCATTTCTGTGTTTCTTTCAGTGTTCAATATCTTTTGTGAGTTTAATCCATTAATTATAATTATATATTCATTCCTTTTACTTAAAACCATTGCTAAAATTAAGGAATTTTAATAACACTTTTATGTAATGTATATCATTGAAGAAAACCTCAAATATAAGGATAGTAAAATATATAATATGTGTATAAATATGTGCACACACTGAAATATATAGAAATAAAGATAATATATAGTAATATAATAAAACTAATAATGTTGTAACATCCTGGATACGCTAACTGGAAATGATCACTCTTCTACATTAAAAAATTCTGTCTCTCCACTTTATTTTTACTCTGTGTGCTTTTGTGTGTTTGCGTGTGTGTGTGTATGTGTGTGTGTGTGTGTGTGTGTGAGTGTGTTTCTATGAGAGAGAGAGAGTTTTAGGGATAAGAAAGTACATTGAAATGCTATTTTGCAACCTACTTAAGGATTAACTTGGAACTAGACTTTTTTTGTAATTTGGTCCCACATTGTGTAGCCTGTATCTATCTCTCCAGTCTTATTTGATTTCACCCATCAGTTTTTATCATGTTATTTTGAAGCTTCCTCTGCCTGAAAGTTGAGTATATTTTTTTGTTTCTGACCTCCTGTTTCTAAAATTGGCCATGTGATTTGCTTTGGCTCATGAGACATTTGCAGTTGAAGCACAAACTAGAACCTTGAAAAGCTGTTCACTCATTTCTACCTCTTGTACTCGCCTCTATATCATTAAAATGAGCTTGAGCTAGCTTGCAGAACAGGGAAACACATAAAACTGAGACTGTTCTAAGCAAGCTGAAAGCTATCAACGTCCAGACACTGTGTTGAACACCTGGCTAAGATAAACAGAGTTACCTTGCTGGACTGCACCGAACCACAGATGCATGAATGATTCAATCTGAGGCCAAGATCCACAGAGTTCGCCTGCGGACCCATGACCTAGTTGCTTAATGCTTTAAGCCACTAAGTTTAAGGTAATATTTCATGCAACATTCTTGTGGTAAAAGATATTATTTTAAAAGTGTCCATATAGAACTCTTATGCTTCTTTAGATGGCATTAAGATAATTTTAACATATCATAAAATTCACCCATTTTAAAAACAGTGCAATTTGATTAATTTAAATATATTGATAGTGTTAGACAATTATTATTGTAATGTAAATTTATAGCATTTTTGTCACCCTAAATTTAACAAAAGGAAAGAAGAAAAAAAAACACAAAGTGTTTTTTCATAGTCCCAGGTAACCACTAATATGTTTTCTGTCTCTATATATTTGCCTGTCTTTGACATTTTATATAAATGAAATCATGCATCAGGTGTTCTTTTGTCTCTTCTTTCACTTAGCATAATGTGTTTTTAAGCTCATTGCTGTTTTAACACATATCAATACTTTATTCCTTTTTGTTGATTATTTACTATATAGGTATACTAAATCTTGTATCTGTTGATCAATTAACTTACATCTGAGTGGGTTTCACTTTTCAACTGTTATAAATAATGTCACTATTAACATCCATGCATAAGTTTTTGTGTGGACATATTTTCTCTTGTTTATACAGTTAAAGTTGTGCAGTCCTATGATAAGTAAACATTTAACATTTTTGAGAAATTGACAAACTGTTTTCCTAAGTGTCTGCATCATTGTACAATGTATGAAGGTGTTGATTGTTCAACATTTTTGTCAACACTTGTTATTATTTACCTTTTTGATTGTAGATATCATAATCAGTGTGAAGTCACATCTCACTGTGGTTTTGATTGGAATTTCCTTAATGGCTAGTAATATTGAGCATATTTTTTAGTTTATTGGCCAAATAGTCATCTTTCTTAGGAACTTGCCTCTTCAGATCTTTTGCTCATTTTTCAGTTGAGTTATTTGTCTTTTTATTGTTAAGCTGTAAGAATTTTTTTTTTATTTTTGATATGTCTATTGTGATATATATTGCACAAGCTCCAATATTTTCTCATAGTCTGTGGTCATCTTTTCACTTTCCTGATGATATTTTTAGAGGAGCAAGCATATTTCATGTTGATAAAGTCTACTTTATCATTTTTTATTATCAATTGTGCTGTTGAGGTCATATCTAAGAAATCATTGCCTAAACCAAGATCATAAATATTCACTTCTAAGAGATTTATAGGTGAGGCTGTTACTTTTAGGTGTGACTTTTGCTTTGAGTTAACCTTTTCCCCTTTGGTTTGCGATACAGCACCACCCTCATGTCTTGCATGTAGATGACACATTATCTCAGCATAATTTGTCGAAAAGATGATTTGTCTTCCATTGAATGCTTTTAGCATTTTTGCTGAAAATCAGCTGACCATAAATTTAAGGGTTTATTTTTGGTTCTCAATTCTACCCCATTGATTCACATGCCTGTCCTTATGCCAGTACCATACTGTGCTCATTATAGTAGCTTTATAGTAAGTGATGAAATCCAATTTTGTTTGTTTGTTTCAATATTGATTTGTCTATTCTGACTCCTTTGTGTTTTCATACAAATTCCAAGTAATCTAGTGTGGCACGAACACTATAACCCACAGTGATTGATACAGACTGAGTAGCATAACACCTTCAAAGCTGCCAGACTCCATCTCTGGAATTGTATGTACTAAAGACTCAAGAGATGTCTTCTTTACTTTGGGTCTCTGAGCTGGGTTGAAAAAAGTCCATAGCTTCCAGTTACCATTGTTATACATGTGGACCAGGACTGGACTATCTATCTTCACTAGGACAGCAAGATGGAAAAATGCATAGAACAACACATTGAATGAAAGAGAAATACTGCACGTATTAAAATCCCTCAGTTGATTGACATTAACTCTATATTCATCTTTGTTTTTTCATCACTTATCTTTGTAGATCCACAAAATTCTTTTTGTTGCTTAATTTACTTCAAGATGCATTTTTGTCCATTAAAGTGGAACGATTTCTAATTAATACAAACTATTTTTAAAATTAATTTACCTTACATGTGCATCTTATTACCTACTGGAAATGATACCTGAAATGGTGTGAAGAAAGACGTCTTTGTTTTAATACTACACTAAGGTCAAAAAGTACTTCAAATTCAATTATGATACATACTTATACCAAATCAAATGCTCCATTTTTCGTAGTTACTTTGATATATTAATAAACCAAAAGTTATTATTTGACTTTCTTTTGAAGGTAGTTTCTTGAACTGTGTTACTTAAGCAATTGTTATAAGTAATGAAAATTTCAGTTACTTTCCTTCGTCTAAAGAACTAGTTGATGACATCAACATTCTGTACAAAGAAATTTAATGTTTCTAAGCAAATTATTTTTCTCCATGAAACTTGATGTAAACAAAATAACTGAGTGGGGGAAAATTCTGAAAATAATTTGTCATAAACAAATTCCATTATAAATCACTGTATAACATTTTTACCTGTCAAGATAATTCATTAGCTATTATTCCATTTTTGGCTTTGAGTCATTGACATGTAATCAAGAACCAGGCAAAAACTGGATGGTTTGTAAAGCTATTAATCTACCAACATTCTAGCATGGCCATTGAAGAGATAGTTTTAGAAAGATAATAGTTTCTTACAAATGAGCAGTTATTGAAACAGAAGTCTAAAAAGCTCAATTAAAGAAACAAAAGTCATAAACTGTGAGAGTGGTGTCCTGCTACTTTCTTTGCCACCATATTTCTCTATACTTTAGCTTTACTCTCTTTTAGAACCTCATCAAATGTAATATGTAAATTCCTGTTATTAGCAGTTTACTAAGGTTTATTAACTACCCTAGTGTTTTACCATTTATATAAAGTTAGGAGTTATCTGAGCTGCTTCCACTTTTTATTTCTATTGCACAGAAGGCTAACCTTATTTGTAATGTTCTTTAGATATATGATATATGAAATATGTGGTATGTGAAGACATTCAAAAACATTATATATTCTGAGTTTCAAACCAGCTGGCAATTATTTTCAATAGATTCATTTTAATTTTAATATTCCTATTCATACTTTCACCATAACATATAGTCCTTTTATTTATAGTTTCACTGAATGCTTGGAATTTTAACCTTATCTACTTTTTACATGTTCACCAATCGTCTATGGGATTCCCAGCGTCTCCATCTGCACTCCAAAACTTATCTTCCTTTTGATGCCAGCCATTCTATTATCAGTGGTATCTCACTGTGTTTTTGATTTGCATTTCCCTGCAGCTACTGATGCTGAGCATCTTGTCATGTGCTTGTTTGCTGTTTGTATATCTTCTTTCCAGAAATGTCTTTTCAGATCCTTTGTGTTTTCGGAAACACCATACTTATTCCTGAGTTCGATGAAGCCAAATTGACCTAATTTCTGGTGTAATTCAAATACTTCTAAAACGTATTTTTGACAATCACAAAATTATTTTTCATTTTGCTTTATTATCACTGGTATTTCACCTTAGAAAAATTCTGACTTAAAAGGAAGTAGAAAGAACTTATTGTGCATTAATAATTTCTCGTTGCTAACATAATTTTGGATCAACACTATACATCCATAAAGGATTTAATATTCTTGAGGTGAGAAAAATGCACAAGAGGGTTTTAATACAGATAAAATTTCCATTTTAATGAAAGCTGTGCAAAATCTTAGATTTAACAAAGTTTATTGATGTTTCTATGTCTTGGTTTTTTAAAATTTCATTATTCTATATGGTTCTTGAGACTGGAACAATTTTGGTGCAATCTGTTCTTTTCCTATCAAGTACAGACACAAGGTAAATTTCCTCTTTGCTTTGCAAGTAATTTTTGAAGAGTCCTTTTTTTTCTATAAATGCATGCAGATTAATCAGGGGTTGCCCTCAAGGAGTGAATGAAAAATCTATTTAACCCCACCTTGGTTGATACATTTTTTCTTTTAACAAAAGCCTAGTAGTACTATTGCACTAGTGTTTGAATTTTACTGCAAACTTTGTGAATTATCACCACTGAATAGATATGATGGAATGTAAGTAATAGATGTTCTCCTTGTTTGAGGCTCCATAAGTTAAATATACTACATAAAAGGGAGACACAAAATAACTATATATATGACTAGAGTAAATCATAGTCATCAAGTATTAAATAATCCCAGCAAGTATTTCAACTTCTTATAGCATCTGCATAGCATTCATAATAGTCCACGTCACTTTAATAGGCATGTAGCCATTTCATAATCACAAATGTCCAACCAATTGAGGGAGTCAGTGGTTTCCATGAGAAAATTGCCTTTCAGAGTGATACATTATAATAGAAGTATTTTAATTTGTTGCAGTGCTTTACAGTTTACAAGGCAATTTTACTGTCCTGATCCCAATTTTGTCACTGCTTTTGTGAAGTGCTCGTAGCAAGCTTCAATGTCTAGGGCAACCTAAGAGTTATATGTTAGCAGTAAATTGCCTAGACATCTAATATATTAGCAATAAATTACACAGGCATCTAAAAATATATAAAACAAAATTTCAGCTTAGGTTTCTAATCAAATACAAATGTTTATTGGTGTCCTATTATTAAATAAAGCAGAGGATAATAGAAGTGAAAATTAGTTTTGATAATATATTTTCAAAAAGGAACTTTCATTTTGATAGAAAATCATGCATATACATATGTAAAAGGCCTGTTTACTTGAGTAATACAAACATATTTACTATTCATTAAATATGAAAAATTCTCTAACTTACCTAAACCCCCTTACAGAATTTGACTTTTGAATGGGATGTGGCCAGTGTTAATGCTTCCGTTCCCCTGTTTTGTTCCTTGTCCATGCTGCCTGATAAGTTGAAATTCTTGCCAGTGCCACCTCTTTCCTCTCTTCTGTCCACTCAGTCATTGCTTTTAGCCATTATCTGCTTAACAATGTACTCTCCTATCTTATTTCCATATTATATGAATCACCTGGTCTTAATAGCTCACTTTGAGTGCTTTATCTATAAAGTATGTCATTTTATTTTCTCATATCTTAAACTCTGATATATTCAAAAGATTATTTTGTCTCATTTCTTGCACTTGAAAATATTTTTGACAATTATAAAATTATTTTTCATTTTGCTTTATTATCACTGGTATTTCACCTTAGAAAAATTCTTGCTTATAAGGAAGTAGAAAGAACTTATTGTGCATTAATAATTTCTCATTGTTAACATAATTTTGAATCAACACTATACATCCATAAAGGATTTAATATTCTTGAGGTGTGAAAAATGCACAAGAGAGTTTTAATACAAATAAAATGTCCTTCTCTTCCACCTGAAAGAAGTTCAGAAGTAGACAAGACAGGTATGATATATTATGGCATACTGGCTTGGCTCCACAAACCCTCTAGGGACCCAGGCTACTTCCAATTCTTTAATCTACAATCTCTAATAAATGGACTTGATTCTTTTTTTTTTTTTTTTTTTTTGAGTAGGAGTTTCACTCTGTCATCCAGGTTGGAGGGGATTGGCATGCTCCTGGCCACCGCAACCTCGACCTGCAGAGCTCAGGCGATCCTTCCGCCTCAGTCTTCCAAGTAGCTGGAACCACAGGCACATGCCACAATGCCCAGCTAATTTTTTGATTTATTGTAGAGATGAGGTCTCACCAAGTTGACCAGGATGGTCTCGAACCCGTGGGCTCAGGCTATCCTCTCTCCTCGGCCTCCCAAAGTGCTGGGATTATAGGCGTGAGCCACTGCGTCTGGCCTAAATGACCTTGATTCTTATGGCCCAAGATAACAGCTGGAGTCCCAGTTGTCCTGTCTGCCTTACACATTAAGGTTGGACCTAGAGGTGAAGCGTATAGTCTCTCCTTTGAGGACTCCTGCCGGAGATTACTCAGTGTACTTTTCTTTACTTGGAGCAACTGAACCTTAAACATGAACAAAACACAGTAGTAGGAGAATCTAAAGGAAGTAGTATTGTACTTGGACAGCAGTTTGTCAACCAAAACATTGAGCTTCGGCCAGGCGCGGTGGCTCAGCCTGTAATCCCAGCACTTTGGGAGGCCGAGGCGAGAGGCTTGCCTGAGCCCAGAGGTTCGAGATCAGCCTTGGCAACTTGGAGAGGTCTCATCTCTACAATAAATCACAAAAATTAGCTGGCCATGGTGGTGTGCATCTAAAGTTCCAGCTACAGAGGCAGAAGGACCATCTAAGTCCAGCAGATCAAGGGTGCAGTGGCCCTGAGTGTGCCACTGAACGCCAGCCTGGGTGACAGAGTGAGACTTAAAAAAAGAAAATCGAATTTCTTATTACTGCTGAAGCAAAGGATAGTGGACATTTGAAAGGAGTGGGGTCTGCCACAGTATTCTTGTTTTGATCTATTCGGAGAAGGAAACCATGGCTCAGAGATATTAAACTATTTGTGCAATTTTGTACAACTAACATAGTCTGATTTTGAAATTAGGGTGATCTAACTACACAGCTTTGTTCTTATTTCTGCAACTTGTGATCTCCTATTTCATGGTAAATTCTGCATCAATTGTAACTCTAGCCTACATTTTATTCTTTACCAGCTTCAGTGTGCTATATTTTAATCACAGGGAATCTACTATCATGAACTTAAAAAAATACTTTTATACTTTGCTTATTATTCCATTACATGGGACGGTTTTCCTATTAGGTATATTTGTATTAATCCATCTTCAGAAATTGTGTTGTTTGCTTCCCTCAAGGAAAATATTATTTCCTCTATCATATGTTCCACCTCATAGAGCATTCATAGTCACTTTCACTTTATAGATGTATTTCTCCTTTTATTCTCTTTTCAATTCTAGGGCATAGAAAAGTGTTTGCCATATAGAAGTCGTTACGGACTGAATTGTGTCCTACCAATGTTCCTGTGTTAAAGCCTGAACCCTAAGTACCTCGGAATGTTGTCTGTGTTTGAAGTCATGGCCAAAAGGGGCAATTAAGCTAAACCAATAATATCATTAAGGTGAGCACTAACCCAGTCTAAGCCGTGTTATTCCTGGAAAGAACTTTGGACACAGAGAATAGGTGCCAGGAATGTTCTTGTGAAGTTAAAGATTACAGTCATCTGTAAACCAAGGAGAGAGATCTCAGAAGAAATCAAACTGGCTGACATCTTGATCTTGGATTCTAGTCTCCAGAACTGTGGGAAATAAATTTCTTTAGTTAAAGCCACCCAGTCTATGGCACTTTGTTTCCATGGCAGCCCTAAGAAATGAATACATGCTGGGCTCTGTGGCTCAGCCTATAATCCCGCGCCTTCACGAGGCTGAGGTGAGTGAATTGCCTGAGCCCGCGGGTTCGAGACCCGCCTGGGGAGCGAGACCTCATCTCTACAATAAACCAAAAAATCAGCCAGGCGTGGTAGCGCATGCCTGTAATTCCGGCTACTTGGAAGGCTGAGGCAGAAGGATGGCCGGAGCCCAGCAGGTCGAGGCTGCGGTGGCCAGGAGTGGCCACTGCACTCCAGTCTGGGCGATCGAGTGAGACTCCGACTCAAAAAAAAAGAAAAAAGAAATGAACACATGTCATTTGATAAATTTTTTTATGCTGTTTCTCTTCGTATTTTTTGTTTGTTTGTATATGTTCAGTGGTTTGTTTGCTATTAAGAAATCCTTACTTCTTTAGATAAGTACATTAAAAATTAAAGTAAGCTTTTTGCCCTAAATATGTTTGCAAAATATAGTGTTTGCAAAAGGAATAAAATCAAGATATCTTTTGCAAACACTTCACTCTTGATCAGAATGATACTCAAGAAACTAGAACGTATGTTTTCATTTATTTATTTT